>NC_080578.1:18080000-18160000 GCF_029962835.1 Magnolia sinica | reverse complement strand
TGCCTTGCCCACTTAGCATGGCGTCCGTGTCCGCTGCTTAATTCGCCCCAACGATGCCTTGCCCGCCGTGGCACTAGCCCCGCCCGCTTAGCACTGGGCCCCAGGCCGCCGCCTAATTCGCCCTGACAATGCCTTGCCTGCTTAGCACGGCGCCCCTGCCCGCCGCCTAATTTGCCACCGACCCTGGGAAATATATATTATTTCAGTTGTGTAGCTTTGCCAGCGCCATTGTCGCTCCCCACCAAAAAACACACGCACGCGCGTCGACGGGCGAGCGGCGCAAGCGCTGACAACTGGTGCACTTGGCACACTTCGCGCACTTGCGTAGTAAGTAATGTAAGGGACTTTCATCGACGATGTCTTGCCCCCCGTGGCACTGGCCCCTCCTGCTTAGCACGGCGTCCCTGTCCGTCGCCTAATTCGCCCCGACGATGCCTTGCCCGCCGTGGCACTAGATCCGCCGCCTAGTACACCCAGACGATGCCTTGCCTGCCGTGGCACTATCCCCAACCGCTTAGCACGGCGTCCCAGCACGTCGCCTAATTCGCCCCGACGATGCCTTGTCCATCGTGGCACTAGCCCCATGTGTTTAGCACGGCGCCTCGGGCTGCCGCCTAATGCGCCCCGACGATACCCTGCCCGCTTAGCACGGCGTCCCTACTCACCACCTAATACGCCCCGACGATGCCTTGCCCGCCATAGCACTAGCCCCGAGATGCCGCCTAATTCGCCCCGACGATGCCCTATTAGCTTAGCACGGCGTCCCTATCCGTCGCTTAAGTCACCCCGACGATGCCCTGCTAGCTTAGCACAACGTCCCTGTCCACCGCCTAATTCAACCCGAGGACGCCCTGCACGCTTAGTACGGCGTCCCTGTCTACCTCTTAATTCGCCCCGATGATGCCCTGCCTGCCGTGGCACTAGCCCCGCGCACTTAGCAAGGCGCCCCGGGTTGCCGCCTAATGCGCCCCGACGATGCTCTGCCCGCTTAGAATGGCGTCCCTGCCCGCTGCGTAAGACTCCCCGACGATGCCTTACCCACCATGACACTAGCCCCGGGCCGCCACCTAATTCACACCGACGATGCCCTGCCAGCTTAGCACGACGTCCCTATCCACCGCCTAATTCGCCCCGACGATGCCTTGCACGCTTAGCATGACATCCTGTCCACCGCCTAATTTGCCTCGACGATGCCCTGCCTGCTTAGCACGGCGTCCCTGTCTACCGCCTAATTCGCCCAGACGATGCCCTACCCACTTAGCATGTCATCGAGCGAGGCCGTGGCCAGCGCTGCTCTCAAAAGTATTCAACGTGGGACAAAGGAGTGTCCCCGAGCACCACTCATGCACCGTCACAATCATGCCCAGCATCGCGCTCCGGCCCAAACCGATGCGCATCATCCCCCGAGCAGAACAAACGCACATGGCCATGGTCCCAGAACGCGATGCCGAACAGGCTCACTAGGCACGAAAAGGGAGGCAATGAAGTCTCGCCAAAGTGAAGGCCACACAGTGGCATTGGAGGGGCAACTGAGGGGCACACGAGGCCATGCAGTGGCCTGGGAGGGGCACACGAGGCCATGCAATGAGACGCGGTGATTTGGGAGGGGCCGACACACGAGGCATGTGAGGCCACATAGGGCCATGGTACACCAGCTGTATTGACGTTAGTAAGTGTTGTGGGTATGATCATGAGATATGTGTTAGATCCAAACCGTCCATCCATTTGGTGAGCTCATCTTAATGCTTGAGACGAGAAATAAGATAGATATAACTATCAAATGGACCACACTGCAAAAAGCAGTGGGGGATTGAACGTCTACCATTGAAACCCTTTTTGGGGTCATATAAGTTTTGAATCAATATGAAATTTGTTTTTTCTCTTAATTTAGGTCTTTGTGACCTTATGAACAGATTGGATGGAAAATAAACGTTATGGTGGCTCTATGAAACGGTGAAAATCATTATCTCCGCAACTATTTGTGGTGTGGTCCAGACGGTCTTTGGATATGATTCATTTTTTGGATAATACTCTAAAATGATCTCTAAAAATAGATGAACAGTGTAGATATAATAAATACATCACTATGTGGCCCATGTAACTTTGATCTCCTTTGAACTGTTCGTACAACTCGGAGCTCCAGGAGTCTTGGTACTCGTCTTCGCACTACCAACAGAAGCCGTATAGCTGGTGTGTGGTACACCAGCCAATCCGCCGGTGGCAGTCGTGCATACGTTTCTATGGGGCCCACCTTTATATATGTCGTCCATCCATCTTGTGATGGCATTTCAGGCCACGAGCCAAGAAATTAGCCAGATATAAATTGCAGGTGGACCCACAAAGAAAAACTGGTGATAGAACGCTTATCATTAAAAACATGTTGAAGCCATGGAAGTTCGAATCAAGCTGATTTTACACCTTCCCCTCATTCATGTTTGTGTGGCCTTATCAACAGCTTGGATGGCCCTGATAAACATCAGGGTGGGCCTTAGGAAGTTCCGATAGTAGATGTAATTGCTGCTAGGGGCAGCTTCAGTGGATGTGGGATCCACCGAGGTGGGTGGGATCCCTGACTGTGGGGCCCACCTTTATGTATGTCCCTTATATCCATGCCATTTAGACGTTTTGAAATTTTATTTGAAGGCATGATGCCAATAATGAAGCAAATCCAAATCTGAAGTGGACCATAGTACAGGAACAGAGGTAATCACCAATTAAAAACTTCTTGTGGGCCACATAAGTTTTTGATCAATCTGATATTTGTGTGGTCCTTTCAATGAGATTGTATGACTTCATCAACAGGTTGGATGGAAAATAAACTTTCCGGTGACCCATGAAGTTTTTAATTGTGGAGATTCAATAACAGCTGTATCATGTGGTGTGGTCCACATAAGGCTTATATTTGCTTCATTTTTGGGAACATGCCTTAAAATTATCTGTCAAAATTAATGGACGATGTGGATGCCTTACATACATTACACTGGCCCCCACAATTGGAGATCCACCCAAACCGTCCCCCTATACTTCCTAATGACGAGACGTTGGGAGGAAGTTGCTGCGCTGGGAAGCTACGTGAGACCCACCTTGAGAAATACACCCCGTCCATCTGTTTTGAGAGATCATTTTAGGTCTTGGATCTAAAGGTAAGGTGGATCCAAAACTCAAATGGGCAAACAGTGGAGAAAGAAATGGCCACCATTGAAATCTTTTGGCTCCACCTTGATGTTTATATGCCACCCAAACGTTTATAAGTCCATTCCGACTGGGATTAACTAACAACACAAAAGATTAACTAAAAACACACAAAAAAAAAAAAAACCTTAGCCTGATATAAAACTTTCGTGGCCATCAAAATGTTCAATGGTGGTCACTCAATCCCCAGAGGTTTTGACCTGCCTAGTTTCAATTATGTGTAGTAAAATTATCTGGAAAAACGGACGGACTTGGTAGATTTCTCACAAACATGAAGGTGGAGCCCACCTCGCTTCCCGTCGCAGGAACTTCTTGCCAAAGGCTTTCAAGGGAATCTTCGTCCCCTACTTATGTTGCCTGTAGCCACGTCACTATTAGACGATGTTCTGTGGGCCCTTCTATGGTGCACATTTTTATCCACGCCATCCATCCACTTTTTAATATGATTTTAGCGCATGATCCTAAAAAGAGGGAGATGAAAGTCTCTGGTATACTACACCAAAGGAAATCAATGGTCACTTGAACGCCCACCATGAAAAACTTCCTAGGCCCTACTGTAAGGTTTTTTTTTGTCATTGAACAGGTTGATCAAGTAACAAGACCTGAAGATGAGAAAACACAAATATTAGCTTGATGCAAAACTTTCGTGGCCTTCAAGAATTTTTTTTAATGGTGAGTGCTCAATGACCAAAGTTTCCTATGATATGGTCCACCTGAGATTTTTATCTATCTCGTTTTCGGGCTCATGCCCTAAAATCAGCCTAAAAAATGTATGGACTGTGTGCATTAAACATATACATCATGCTTAGGGTACATGAAGCAACATTCAGTAGCAAGTGTCAATCACTGTCCAAATACATGCTGGGGTCATAAAAGTTCGGGTCAAGTTGATATTGTCTTCTCTTTATCCATTTCTGTGCTACCTTATCAACAGGTTGATAATCCTGATAATCATCAGCGGGGGCTGTAAGAAGCTTCCAACGGTGCTCTCAATATCCTTACTTACGTTTGATTTGGCCTTTGCACGAGCACTCAAGGTTTTACCTGCGGTAGGCTAAAATAGATGGGGAAGGGAGCAGAAAGTCGGAGAGGGAAGAGATGCAGAACAGGAGAGGGGAAGATGATCCATCGGTTTGTTAATGTTTTTACTAAATGAGACTGAACGAAGAGATAGGTTTAATCGAATGGGAGAGAAGGAGGGCAATTTTATCATTTTAAAAATATAATTCCTAAACCGTATATACACCTAAAGGTATATGACAACAAGCGGCTGGATGTCAAACCTTTAAGTAGCTTACTTTAAATATTTTAAAAGCATGTGTTTATTTGAGAATAGCCTAAAGGAAGGTGGTTATACGATAAAATCCCATAAATAAATAAATAATAAAACACACCCAAGCCAGAGAACGACAAAGAAAACTGGCTACAACTAGGGCCATGGAGAGAGAGAGCATCTTACCCACACCTCGAGCAAAGAGACAAAACAAAATGATCAACTCATGTTCTGGCCAGGGAAGAAAAGAACTCGACTCCTGCTCACATCCTAGGCGGGTACAGATCCCAGAGAGGAAGTAATCTAATTATTGTATTTGGTGTTAGTAAAATATAAAAAGAAAAGGTTTCTTATCCAAAAATAAGGCTTTTAAAATGGTTTGAAAAACCCATTTTCTTTTGTCCCACGTTGCTTAGGGGAGAGAAAAGAAAAGAGGATATAAGAGTGTAGTGTACCTTACTAACTAGGTAACCTTGAGGGAGTGCATACGTGGACGCACAAGCAAGGGTGAGGGCATAGTCGTGGACGTGGACTTGGACACGGGCAAGGGCGGTGAGGCAGTATGGTAATAGTGGCGCTGGTTGGCAAACTTCGCACTTTGCATTTGTCGCGAGAGTAGTCACTCATTTGCGACCTTACAGGAACTGTTATGAGACTATGCGAGTAGTGGTGTGAAGGCAAGGGAGGATTGTCTGAGTGTGAATGCGCACCTTATATATAAGGCTGGATTTTTTACTGTTGTGAATGAAACGGTCCTGCAACGATCATAGCTACATGGAAACTAATGTATTGAACAATAAGAATGAAACAATGATGACCATATAAAAATAAATGACTAGTTTTCCATGGGTTAGAAAATGACCATAAACGACTAGTTTTCAATTGTTAAAAAACATTCATACACGACAAGTATTCTAACGGTAAAAAAAAAATGGTTATATTATTTATAACTTGTTGCATAACTCCCAACCCTATGTGCCTATATGTCATGCCCCAAACTCGAAAACCGGACTCACAAAATTTTCGGTCGCCAAATCCGATGTTAATAGCTTCCGTAGTACCATATTCTCGACTCTCAGCTTCCATGCGTCAGGTTCCGATCCTGGGATCTAACAAGGAGGATTTTTAGGGTAAATTATTTATTTATTTATTTATTATTAAAGGAGTATAACACAAGTGTAACCAAGTCACAAAACATCATCACCATATATCCACTATTATAATATTTGAGTGTAGTGCTCAAAGGAAAATACATGATATAACAAAACTCCAAAAGATTGGACACATACTCTTGCCTCAATGCTGCTACAGTCTAGCATAATCTGCATGTAACAAACGTGCATAAGCTTATTACGAAGCTTAAGGAGTGCGTGCGTGGATGCGTGATGCATGTGCCAAGCATACAAATATCAGAGTAAGCGGAAAGATAAAGGCCAAACTGGAAGTCCATAAATACCATCAGCCCTATCCAGGCTAGCGATGCAAAGACACACTGGGTCAAATGTCATATGCTGAGGATGCAATGCAATATGCAAATCCTAACAAGTCCATAAATACCATCAGCCATATCCAAACTATGTGATCTAAAAGGAATGATAAAGCTGGTGTGTATAGTCGGGATGATAGTACGTGGTATTGCAAGTCGTGGAGTTCATCACAAATGATTTTTATCCAAACCAGTGTCATGCCTAATTTGGATAGATAGACTCAATGTGGTAAACTCCTAATCTCAAGTTAGTCGCGTACCTAACCGAAATCATGGTCATTGTGAATGTGCACATAATTATTTAGTTGCGCACCACCAACCTGAGGATAGTGAATGAATGAATAAATGAGTCAAATGTTGAACTTGTAACTCCTACTCAGTATGTCCACATTTCAATACAATTATCGTCACTGGAATCATCAGGGTTTAGAACACTCTGACACTAGCCTGCCGCCCCATCGCGCACATGACACAGCGAGTAGAAGAGACCTCATTATCCACCTCGTCAGTGGTATGTCAATCTCTACGCGGTTCGCCAATAGCGGAGCCATTTCACGAGCTGGTCAGACTCAACCTAGCATATAGCCCCCTTCACCCGGGTGGGTAAGGTCACACCCCCTTCCAACCGACCATGATATAGTGGGAGACGCGATCTACTGGTATTCGGTACTCGGGCGCTTATATTATCCACTCGGTCTTGACATTGGAGCATCCTGTTGGCCCACAGGGTTTAGGGACTTCCATCCAGGGATATCCTACGTGCCTTGTAAACGTAACCAGATTTCCAATGTCCATACTCAAGCTGCCAATCACGATAATCCTGTGGTGGGCACAACCCTAATATCACTAGGGTGTGAATGCAAATGCATTATGCAATGTGTGAATGCATGAGACCATCATCTGAGTCATGCAACCATGTCATGCAAGTCGTGCATACATGTAAGGCGGCCCCATCTCTTATGGGTCCCCTGAAAATGCACAAAGTTGTAAAGTCGTCAATGCAGCCTTGCCACGCATAGGCAATCAAAACAAATCATGAATTAGTCATCATCCAAGTCATGTACACATGATGCGAATGAGATATAATAGCATACGATCACAACCACTATGTGTGACTATGTAATATCATACCAAGCATAAAGCAAGGCTAAATCAATATAAAGCAATGTTAACTCGAATG
This sequence comes from Magnolia sinica, assembly GCF_029962835.1. Taxonomy (NCBI): domain Eukaryota; kingdom Viridiplantae; phylum Streptophyta; class Magnoliopsida; order Magnoliales; family Magnoliaceae; genus Magnolia; species Magnolia sinica. Next base: position 18,152,869 of record NC_080578.1, on the reverse strand, counting down.
TAAAAGCAATGCTACATCTAACATAAAATAGTGTCGCATCATTATAAAGAAAGCATCATATTAACATAAAGGAAATGCTATAGCAATTATGAGTGCAAATATCACATAAATCACTAAGGTACTACATAAATTATCAAGGAAGTATTGTACCAACACGCATGTAAAATATCGCACCACATGAAAATTTATCATTCATAACAGGTGGAACCTACTTGGAAACCAAGTTTATTAACGCCCATAGGGCTATAATTAAGTGGTCTTTCAAGCTAATGGGCCCACTTAGCAAGCTCATACTTAAGAGGCCAAAACATACTACTATCGGCATCCAGTCGGGTAATAAATTGTAAGATCCACAAAAATCATGGTGGGCCCAAAATGGTCATCAAAGTGGGCCCTACAACTATCCATAAGCAAGGCTCATGAGGGCAGCCCGCAACTAACCAAACACAGGCCTACAATGAGCTCAATACATGCAATGTCTGGAACCTAAATGATAGTTCAATGGTGGAAACATGACACAAACCGCAGGGTTGGCACATGGTACGACCATTACATATAAATCTAAGTAGGCATAATCGATAGCCACAACATGAACAACAAGGCAACCCATAGTGTGGGCATCATTTATTCACTAAATTAAGTTGGATTGCAAATAAAATCACTATAGGCTCCACAAATCTAATATGGATATGACTAGGTGGTATCCACTTGAATCTATCCCTAATGGCCCTAAGTGGGCGCAAACACAAATGAAGTATGGGACACTCCTAGCATGAGTCCCTTGATAGAACGGGGTGGCTATATCACATACATCGAGGCGGACCTCATGATGGAGGTACAACCATGCATCCAGATAGGCCCCATGATAGGGCGGCATATACACATCAAGTTAGGCTACAAGTGATCACCATACATACGTAAGGTAGGCCCAAGGCGTGGCCATAATACATACCAGAAGACGGGCCTTCGGTGTTGGTCTAATACATGAATCGAGGAAGGCCCTGGAAAAGATTAAACGATGGCCATCATCATACCTATTTCTGTATGAAGGGTGGCCCACAACTCTGCCCCAAATATGGCCTCACAGCCCGAAAACAATACTGTAAAACAAATGGATGGGCCACAAGGCTATATTAAACATGCATCTTGGAGGACCCTACAGCGTAGCCCACACCCATGGGCCCCAAAAGTATCAGTGCGCCCAAGGGAAGGCGGTGAGAGTGGGCGTCCATACCCCACTAGTTACACATGATGCGATCCACTTAAATGTCCGATTGGCACTATTTTTGGGCCAGCTGTCTAACACGAGTTGCTAAAAATTATAGACGGCATGCATGTACAACAATAAATCAAAGTGAGTCACCACATCGGGTCACACCCGCTGGACCAACAAGGCGCGCCAGCAGGTGGGCTTCCTGGCCAGCATCGAGGATAAAACACATGGATCATGGTGGGTGGCCTGGATAAAATAAATTCACCACAATGGAACTTGGTGGGACCGACCTGCGTCAGGTTACCGGGCCTGATAAGATTTCAACAGAAGGTGCCTAATCAAAATCATTTCCTAAAGTGCGGTCTAGCTAAGCTTGAAACTGCCCATGGAGAATGGGGTGGAGAAGTGACGGTACGGTGTGGATTTCATGCACGCTTCGAGTGGGCCCCAGTGATCCGTAGGTCCACACAAAACAATAGAAAAGAGATGTGCAGTGAGGATTCTCACTAGATCATGGTAGGCCCACTAGGAGCAACGTGGATAAGATACATACATCACGTCAGGCCTCACGATGCGGTGGGTTCACCGAATCAGCCCAAGCTGGTATTTGTGTTTTCATTTCAACCAGGTGTGAATGACCCTATGTGTAGGTTGGGTGGCAAAGGCACCTTAAGGTGGGGTCCCTGACATGTGCAACATGGCCCCAACTGGTTTCGGTGGACAGTCAATCTCCAATGTTTCATCATGTGGTCCGCTTGGGATTTGGATCCACCTTCTTTTTGGGCTAATGTTCATGGAGTAGCTCCCATGAGGTAGTGGGCCCATCCCAGATGGGTGAAAAAATGGATGGACGGAGCAGATGTACAACACAAACATCACGTGGGTGGAGGGTATTTTTGTCCCCCACCAGACAGAGTGGTGTGGCCCACAAAAGCTTTGGAGCAAGGTGGTATTTGGATATTCCCTTCACACCAGATCCGTGTGACATACATCAGCAGGGTGAGTGGAAAATAGGCCCTGCGGTGGGCCCAGGAAGTTTTCAACGATAGGGGATCCACCGCCACTACTACTAACATGAAGCCCACATAGACTGGGTCAGCTTCATTTGACGGGGCTGGAAAGGTGAATGAACCATGTGGATTTCTCACCACATTATGCGGGCCCCACTGATCAGTAGACCCACTCCAGAATGGACTAAAAACAATGGATTTACTCCGTGGGTATAAAATAGTTCACGTGCACGAGAAAGGTTGCAATGGTAGACTTCATTGTCCCGACTGTTTCCTACGGTGTGGATCACCTGAGTCGGGATCTTCTCATCATTTATTTTTTTGCTGTCCCAAGGCTTAAAATAAACTGAAAAAAATATATGGACGGTGTCAATCTGACAAATACATCAATGTGGGCCCCACGAGCTTGGCCACAGCTGGACTGCATGCAAACGCATGCTGCCAGCAACGTGGTGATCGTGGGCCGCAGGAAGTTTTGGATCGTGCTGATATTTGTGATTCCCCTTCTACCAGACCTCTGTGTCCTATGACACAGGTTGGATGGAAACAAAACGGCAGGGTGGGCCCTAGTAAGGTTTCAATGGTGGACGTCACTACCTTGCTGTTTCATGGGGTGAGGTCCACTTGAGATCTGGATTTCCATCATTTTCTACTCCAAGACTTAAAATGATATGGCAAGGTAGATGGACGGCATGGATTAAACATGCATATCATGGTGGGACCATGATAGGTCCCACATTCCTTTGCCATAAAAGGGAACAGACATCTCTCTCATCACACAGTCACCTCCTTGTTTTTATTTTTCTTTCCTTGAAAATCCTCCTTCTAGAATCTCAGGATCGGAACCTGACGCATGAGAGTTGGGAGCCGAGAATGGGGTACTACGTACGGAGGCTGTCAGCACCGGATTCAGCGACCGAAAATTTTGTGAGCTCAGTTCTCGAGTTTAGGGCGTGATGATTGTTGATATCAGAGCATAACTTGGAAATACCTACGAACAACATCATATGTCTGCTAATGGTCTTAGATTAGATAAACTTCATTGTGTGATTATTGTGAACTTAGAATGATTAGAATCCTATGCTTGAAAATTTAGAAACACACCCTAGGTTTCCGTTGCAACTTAGTTTAAATTAGCATTCCCATTTGAGAACTTTTAATATAGCACCCTGGCAAGAGTGCCTTGTGTCAGGTTTGATTAGGGAGAAATTTCAAGGATGAAATTTTTTTGTTAGTAGGGTAGAGTTGTAGGACCTGGCGTGTCTTGGACAGATCAGATCGATGAGCTTTGACCGCGACCTTGTTTTAGTACTACAACGACCCAAGACTTATACACTGGCGATCGCACGGGCGTTGCGATTCCAAAGCCATGTGACACATCTTGTTGTGATATATGAATTAGAAGATGTGGACCCGATTGTAGGCCGCACACATCCCAACGTTTGGCACGTATTTGAGACGCACACATATTTTATGGACCCATCCCACCTACTTTTGCAAAAAGCCTAAGCCATTAAAAGTTTTCTAACTCCTAGGCTTCATCATTGCCTACCCATGCTACCCTACCCTAAAGTCAACAAACCCCTCTCATCACCCTCTTTTCAATCCCCAATGCTAGCTATTCCAAAAAAGAAATAAAAACCCTACCATCCCTACCCTATCTCTCCCTCTCTATATCTCTACCATCTCTCTCCCTCTCTCATTCCCTACACACGTATGGAGAGCAACCTCCATTGTTTTTTTTTTTTTTTTTTTTTGGAAGAAAAGAAAAAGAAAAAGAAAAAGAAAAAGAAAAAGAAAAAAAAAGAAAAGAAAAGAAAGGAGAACAAGAGAGGAGGGAGAAGATGGGAGCTTGGATTAATGGTGGACTCTTCCTTTGGTGAGTGCAAGGGTGGAGAAAACCCCTTTTAAATTTCTTTACTTCCCTTCATTTTTGTGGGCCCACAAGACCCAACATGATATTTGAATCCATCTAACTGTTCCTTGTTGGACATCATTAGAGTGGTCACGACCCCAACACCCTATGCACAAGCATGCATATATATAATTGTTGGAAATTATACAGATTAATATTAGTTTTGTATAATGTGGAAACCAAAAAATAAAAATTAGCTTGAATAAGAACAGGCTGAAGCACGTCTGGGACGTTGTCCTTAAAGCATTAATTTTTATTTTTCGGTTTCCACATTATATAGAAATAATATTAATCTGTATAATTTTCAACAATCTTAAAGCGTTATTTGAGATGGAAGTCGACAGTGTTTCATCCATCAAGTTGATGAATCAGGACTTGATACGTCTTGATCGGTTCGAGGGAACCAATTTTACGAGATGGCAAGACAAGCTAAAATTTCTTCTAACGGCGCTGAAGATCTACTACATATTAGATCCAAATCTGCAAGCACTACTTGAAGCATCCGACACAGACACACCTGAACAGGTGGCTGCCCGCACCAAACGAGCTGAAAATGAACTCTTGTGTCGAGGACACTTTCTGAAGGCGCTCTCCGATCGCCTGTACAATCTGTATCAACAGACGTTATTAGCAAAGGAGATCTGGTCCGCTTTGGAGTTCAAATACAAGGCTAAAGAAGACGGAACTAATAAATTTATCATCGCTAGGTATTTTGACTTCGACATGGTAAATAACAAACCACTGCTGCCCCAAATTCAAGAACTGCAGCTAATAGTAAACAAAATCAAAGCCATCAAAATTGATCTTCTAGAATCATTTCAAGTCGAGGCTATAATCTAAAATCGCTAAATTGCCACCTATGTGGAAAGACTATAGAAAGAAGTTGCTGCATAAAACTGAGGACTATATATTTGAACAAATCTAGAAACACCTTAGAATTGAGGAAGAATCCCGTAACCGCGACAGAAAGAATGATAACGGGAATATCTCGTCCAAGGTACATGCAGTAAAGAACACTAATAACAAGAATCCCGAGAAGGACAATTCCCTAAACCCCAATAAAGGGAAATTCAAGAAAAATGCTTAAAAGAAGAACGAAAAGTTCAAAGGCCCGTGCCATGTCCGTGGAAAAATCGGACACTATGCTCGAGTATGCCGATATCACAAATTTAAAAAAGAGGCAAGTACAGTAGAAGAAGGCGATATTGTGACTATGATCATTGAGGTGAATACCATCCAAGGCAAAGTTCCAGGTTGGTGGTATACTGTCGCTATAGTACATGTGTGCTATGATAAATCAGCCTTCAAAACCTATGAGGAATTGACTGATGGTCAAGAAGTCCAAATGGGTAATGAAATCCGATTGAAGGTCATCGGCAAAGGAACTGTCGAACTGATATTTACCTCTGAGAAGAAAGTGATTCTGACTAATGTACTACACGTCCCAGATATGAAGCAAAACTTAGTTTCTAGGGATCTTCTGAGTAAACCAGGCATAAGAGTGATGTACGAGTCAGGAAAACTAATTCTATCCAAGAATGAGAATTTTGTTGGAAATGGATATGCTAGTAATGGAATAGTTAAGTTTTCTATGAATGAAAGTAGCACTTCTGCGTATATGGTTGAATCCGCTGGGCTATGGCATGATAGACTAGCCCATATAAGGTATAGTACCTTGAAGTTCATGGCTAAGAATGGTTTAATCTCATACACAGATAATGAAACCGATAAATGTGAAGTGTGCATAAAATCTAAAATGACAAAGAAACCTTTTCTAAGTGTTGAAAGATCGTCTCAAGTATTGGATCTTATGCACAATGATATCTGTGAGTTAAACGGCATTCTTACTCGTGGAGGTAAATGGTACTTTATAACCTTTATAAATAATTGCTCTAGATATGTGTATGTTTATCTATTAAAGAGCAAAGATGAAGCATTGAACATGTTTAAAATATATAAAGTAGAAGTAGAGAATCAACTAAATAAGAAGATAAAAATTCTCCATAGCGATAGATGAGGAGAATACTTCTCCAATGAATTCAATAACTTCTATGAAGAACAGGACTAATACATCAATGTATTGCGTCATATACACTTCAATAAAACAGAATAGCTGAAAGGAAGAATAGAATATTAGTAAAGATGGTCAACTCAATACTGATAAGAGAAAAGTTACCACTAAGTCTATGGGGTGAGGCACTGCTTGCAGCGTGCCATATTCTAAACAGAATTCCGTCTAAAAAAAATAAAATATTTTCAAATGAAACATGGAGAGGTAGAAGACCTAACCTAGGATATCTAAAAGTGTGGGGGTGTCTTGCGTATTGCAGAACCCGTAATCCAAAAAGAAATAAGTTAGGACCAAGAGCTATTAAGTGCGCCATCCTAGGGTATGCATAAAATAGTAAAACTTATAGATTTCTAAACATAGAGTTTAATATAATAATAGAATTAAGAAACGTTGAGTTCTTTGAGAACTTACTATCCTTGGAGTCAAAGGATAACGAAATCCAAACTCCTAATAGAGAACCAGATAGCACAACTCCACAGATAGTGGAAGCTCCTGTTGAACCTCATAGGAGTCAAAGGACAAGAATAGATAAGAGTCTAAGAAATGACTACATAGAATCACAGCGCATCATTTTCTATCTTTTAGAAGGAGATAGAGAAAATGTTACAGGACAAATACTTATAGTAATGACTATAAAAGATGATCCTAAAGCATATAAAGAGACTGCTCTAGAGACTCAGCTTTCTAGAAAGAAGCTATAAACAATGAAATAGAATCTATAATGTCAAATCAAACATGAGAACTAGTAAACTTACCTCCAGGTTCTAGACTCATAGGTTGTAAGTGGGTATTTAAGAAGAAATATCATACTGATGGGACTATCCAAACCTTTAAAGCTTAACTAGTAGTTAAGAGTTTTAGACAAAAAGAAGGGATATATTACTTTGACACATACTCTCCTGTAGATAGGATAACATCCATTAGGATATTATTTGCGCTAGCTTCCAAATATACATCATCTTCACATCCATTAAATGGATATAAAGACCGCATTCCTGAATGGTGACGTTAATGAGGAGGTATACATGGAACAACCTGAAAGTTTTGTTCTACTAGGAAATGAAAACAAAGTATGTAGATTAGTCAAATCTTTGTATGGATTAAAACAAGCACCAAAACAATAGCATGAGAAGTTTGATTCCAAAATACTATCTCATGGTTTCATGCATAATGTAGCTGGCAAATACATATATTCTAAAGTAGATGGTAGTTGTATCATTATTATTTGTCTATATGTTGATGACATGTTAATAATAAGTAATAAAATGGAAGGTGTGACTGAAATAAAGAGATTTCTATCTTCTGTATTCAAAATGAAGGATCTTGGACAAGTTGATACCATCTTAAGTATCAAAGTTAAAAAATATTGTGGGGGTTATGCTCTGTATCAATCTTATTATATTGAGAAAATACTACACCAGTTTAACCATTTAAATATAAAAGAAGCAAAGATCTCATTTGATTCAAGTATCAAGCTAAAAGAGAATAACGGAAGAACAGCTACACAATTAGAATATGTGAGTGCCATAAGGAGTCTTATGTATGCTATGCAATGCACTAGACCAGATATTGTATATGCTATGAGTAAACTTAGTAGATTTACTAGTAACTCCAGTACTGAACACTGGAATACAATCAGTAAAGTCCTTGGTTACTTAAAAGCAACCTAAGACTTAGGACTATTTTATTCAGAATTTTTTGCCGTATTGGAAGGATATACCGATGCGAGCTGGATATCGAGTGCAGGGGACAACAAGTCTACTATAGGGTGGGTATTCACCCTAGGAAGTGCAGCTGTATCTTGGGGATCCAAGAAACAGACTTGCATAATACACTCGACTATGGAGTCTGAATTCATAGTCCTAACTGCAATAGGCAAAGAGGCTGAGTGGCTAAGGGATCTTCTATTAGAAATCCCTCTCTGTGTAAAACCTATATCGGCTATATCACTACATTGTGATAATGAAGCCAAATTAGCTAGAGTCTATAGCAGCACATATAATGGTAAGTCTAGACATATTAGTCTTCGACATGATTATGTCAGACAATTGATTCGAGATAGAATCATTGTTATTTCCTATGTGAAATCAAGCAATAACCTGGAAGACCTTTTCACTAAACCTCTACCGAGAGAGATAGTAAATGCTACATCTACAGGGATAGGGTTGAAACTCTTCAACCAAAGTTCCACCAGTGATGGTAACCCAACCTAAAGTTAGAAAATCTCTAATTTTGGATTTAATGGGTAAGAACAAGTCACTGATATGTGGAAAGTTTCAGCACTAAATTATAAAACCTCATCCATAATAGATAAGTGCTGAGCGTTACAAGAGAGGGTTGAGTCTTAGAACTCTTAATGAATTCCAGTCTAAAGGACAAGTATCTTATAGTAACGAAGACACTGGAAGGATTTTACCTATATGAACGTAGAGATGGTGTCGTCTCTCATCAAAGTTAGGAGTTTTCTATCGGGATCGTTCATGAATTAGTTAGGATAAGCACATGACCATTAATTTTACTGAGTAAGATTGTGGGAACTCTAAAAAACACATAGTGAATATATGTGTGGTTTCTCCGACTCTGTTATCTAGGAATAACTGGTTCAACGCTACGGCTATCAGTCATTTGGATAGAGTTTTGAGATACTTACACTAAGAGAAGATTAAAATCGAAAGATATCTTTCTTTATACATATAAGCTGATTATTCTGGCAGAAATGTTTTATCGAGAAAATATATTTAAAAAAAAATCAAGTGGGGGATTGTTGCAAAAAAATATTAATTTTATAAATATATATTTTAAAATAAATATAATATAATATATAAAAGTATTTGAAAAATACCTTTTTTGTGGGTTTTGAAAATAGTCTCACATTGAAAAAAGAAGAGAAGAAAAAGTAGTTTATATGAGAGTAGTGGAGTATTATAATACTCACCCACATGATCCAAAGGAGAAACACACACGCGCTCTGGCTCAAGCACGAGCATGGGCTCAATCTCGGTGTTAGTGTCAGTCATGGGCTTGGTGCGAGGGTGTGGGCATGTGAGGCAGTGTGGATGTAAAGGCGCTAGTGGCACACTTTGCACTTCGCATGTCCGCATCGTGTCACAGAGGGTCATTCCTTCGCGACCTTGAGCGAACCGGAGCGAGACGTGTGTGAGTTGTGGTGCGACTCAGTGGCTAAAGAGGATGGATGGCTGGACGAAATCTAAAGGACTGAATGAGAGTCTCTCTGAATATATAGAGAGCTAGAAAAAAGAGTTGTTGCAGCAGATCTGTAACAGCTGTGCCATTAGTGTAGGGTCCAGCTGTAACTGCTGCATGGCTAGTCCAACAGCTAGAAAACGGCTAGTTGCTTTCTCACAACAGTCAGCATGCAGCAGCTTAATGGCCCATGCACAACAGTCAGAAAACGGCCATAAAATGGCTAGTTTTCTCCAACGGCTAGAAAATAGTCATGAGATTTATTTCCCTGAACCATAACCCCCAGCCACCACAACCTATATAAACAAGGCCTGGATGAGTTTCCAAACCATCTCACCACACTCCAGCAATACCAATACGAATCAAAGCATCTCCTCTCCTACAGACCAAAATATCAGCAATCTAGTAAGGATTAATCAGAACCATTGCTTAAAGAAAAGACCAACGGTGTGGTCTAGAACGGTTCAACTAAACCAGTCGCTGAAGAACTGACCAGTGCAGTGGTCTAAATCACTAATTCTATTCTCTTCTCTTTTCTTTTTTGGGATTTTCTTTTATTATAATTCTTCCAGATAGTGTGTACAAGAGTTCCATTTGGTGGGCCTTCGTGTTTACTGAATGCAGACCCACACCAAGCTCGTCGTATTCTAGAAGCGGTTTGCCTGTAACCTATCAGCATACTCAATTCATAAGTAGGGGTAAATAACGCTTTAAGATTGTTGGAAATTATAAAGAATAAAATATTTCTGTAAAATATGGAAACTGAAAAATCAAGATGATCTGAATTAAGGACAGCGTTTCAGACGTGCTTCAGCCTGTCCTTAGTTCAGATCATCTTGATTTTTCACTTTCCATATTTTACAAAAATATTTTATTCTGTATAATTTCCAACAACATATATATATATATATATATATATATATATATATATATATATATATATATATATATTAGATGGTTGATACAAACCATGGTGGATCTTGTGGGCCCACAAAAATGAAAGGAAGTAAAGAAAATTAAAGGGGGTTTTCTCCACCCTAGCACTCATTAAAGGAAGAGTCCACCATTAATCTAAGCTCCCATCTTCTCCCTCCTCTCTTGCTCTCCTTTCTTTTCTTTTCTTTTTTTTCTTTTTCTTTTTCTTTTCTTTAGAAAAAAAAATAAAAAAATAATGGAGGTTCCTCTCCATAAATGTGTAGGGAATGGGAGAGGGAAAGAGATAGTAGAGATGGAGAGAGGGAGAGATAGGGTAGGGATGGTAGGGTTTTTATTTCTTTTCTAGAATAGCTAACATTGGGGATTGAAAAGAAGGTGATGGGAGGGGTTTGTTGACTTTAGGGCAGGGTAGCATGTGTGAGGCCCGTATCCTAGCCCGTACTGTTCCGTAGGGTTCCGCGGTCTTTCCGGTCGAATTTCGGCGACCCGCGATCTGTTATCGGCAGTTACGTTCAACCTTGAGTCATGTCCCATATTCCAGAGTCGGCTCAACCCGAAACGTGTACCCTAGCAACCGTACCGTCGCTGCGGTTCCGATGCCACGTATTATGCGCCGAGGTGATACCCAGGCTAGGAGATGTAGGCCCGCGTTCAGTTTGAGGAAAACACTGTGTGTTACAAAACTCAAGAGAATCTCTACAATATGTCACATCCATCAATCAATCAATCACATCAATCAAGTACACATCATTCCCATCACTCACACCCATCCCCAAGTACAAAAACAACCCCAAAAAGTCAACTTTCTCATCACCTCACCATCCCTCTCCCATCACTTCTCTTACATCACTCACACTCTCTATCATCTCTCTCTCATTCTCCAAGCAATCCTAAGAACTCCCATCGTCCAAGTTTTTTTTCTCCATTTTCCACCCACCATGAATCTTCATACCCCATCATCCAACCTCTAAAATCCAATCTCAACCATTGATTCTTTCTCCTTGGAGCTAGATCACCCTAGTGTGGAAGAAGGAGGAATAGTTTTGAGGGTAGGTGATTTTTTTGTATGATTTTGATGATCTTAGGGCCCACTTGTGGTGGGACCCATCTTGATGTATATTTTGTATCTAGGAGGGGCCTAGAGTGGCGGGGTCCCTCCCATTTTCACCATCCTCTCTCTATCTCTCTTCCCCTCTCTCCTTTTTGTTGGATTGTGGCCAACTTGATCTAGACCATCCATCTGTTGCCCCCCCCCCTTCCCGCTGTCATGGATGAAGCAAAAGTACAAATATCAGTTGATCCGAGCGGTGGTGGGCCACCACATGGACCTACCTTGATGTATGTCTTTCTCCACACCGTCCAGAACGTTTGGACGGTGCTAGGCTGTTTAGACGGTGCGTGGGCCACCCTGATGTATATGTTTTATACCCATGCTGTCCAGTCGTGTGGGCCCCACTATGACATATGTAATTTATCCATGCCGTTCATCAAGCAAGGCCCACACTGCTAACCAGCCAGCAGCACCCAGCTGCTGTGCTGATGCAGCAAGTTCGGTGGCCCCATCCTGAGGTATGTGCTATATTCAAACCGTCCTTTCATTTGGCTCGTGTGGAGCCCACCCCACACGTGTTGCACGTGTGGGATGGGACCCACCTGTAATATATGTGTTTTGTCCTTGCTGTGGGACCCATGTGACGTAAGGGTTTTATCTAGCTGTCCGTTCATCTGGACGTGGCCCACTGTAATATGGGCTTCATCCATGTCATGCATCTCCTTGCAGCAGCAGTAGCTGCTGCTACTGACGTCAGTGGACTAGGCGTGGACCCTACACATGATGTATGTATTCCACTCCATCCATCTGCTTTCCATCTACACCATCAGTGGACCCCACGTTGATGTATATGTTTCAATCCATGCCATCCACCGTCCAGGGGTCTGGACGGTGGAGCCTGACCACACGTGTGGCATCCTCATCATCCAGCAAGGACGGTGGGATCCACCGTGATGTAAGTGTTTTACCCATGCTACCTAGCAGCTATGGCCCCACACGTGGGAACCACCATGAGGTATGTATTATATGTAAATCGTCCATCCACATGCGTTTTAGTCCGCTCCATCCATTCGTATAAGGCCCACCTTGGTGACACGTGTGGTCACTAGAGGTGGCGCCCACCTGGTCACGTGATGTCTCCAGCACACGGGGCCCACTTTAATGTATGTGTTTCATTCACCATCCATCTGTGGAGGCTGCTGGACTAACGTCCAACAGCTGTGGGACCCATGTGGTATGTGTTATCTCCACACCATCCGTCCACATGGGACATGTGGACCCCACCAGGATGTATGTCTCATCATACCATCCATCACATGGACGGTAGTAGCAATATAGTACCAGCTGCACAGCTAGTGGGCCACCATGATTTATGTATTTTATCAGCTCCGTCCATCTGTTGGATTGCTGGGCAGCAACCCAGTAACAATTTAGCTGTTGTGAGGGTCACCGTGATGCATGTGTTTCATGCGGGCCGTTCATCTGCAGCGTGCAGGGCTCACCTTGATGTATTTACTTTATGACCACTCCATCCATCTATCCAGATCAGTGGGACCCACCATGATTTTTGAATTCATCAATGTCATCCACCTGTTTTGCATCCATGCCGGCCATCTGCGAGATCCGCCGTGATTTATGTATTGTACATCTATGTCGTCCATCCAGTTTTCCATATCATTTTAAGGACTGGCTCACCTTGATTGTATGTATTCTATAGCCACGTCGTCTGTCCATTTTGATGGACGTATGGCCCATCTTGATGCACGTGTTTTAGCCATGCCGTCCAGTCCAGCTAGGACGTGGACCCCACCATGATGTATGTGTATTACACACATTGTCCATTTATTTTTAGGCTGTAGACCTCATTACCTTAAGAGGTTCACTTGATGTGTATGAGGCCCATTGGTGTGGCTCATTGATGCGGCCCACTTGTTGTATCTGATGCCCATGGGTCGTGGCCTGACCTGAGATGTATGAGACCCATGTGCAGGGCCCACCTATTGTGTATTTATGGCCCTTTTTGGACGTGGTCCACTGTGATGTATTCGAGGCCCATGGGCAAGGCTTGATGTGATGTAGTTTCCAGCCTATGTGATGAGGCCCATCGCGATGTATTTTTGGCCCATGGATGAGGCCCGATGTATTGTATATGAGGCCTATGCATGTGGCCCATTAAGATTGTATGTAGCCTACTATGTTGTGTATGAGACCATAAGCCCACTATATGTTTGGCCCTATGAGGGTCACCCCTTGGGAGCAATGTTGGTTAAATGACCATGTTGATGGGCGATGATGGTTAAATGTCCATATTGTGACCTTTCCTTAGGCTGATTCCGATTGATGTGATCAATTGCCGATTCTGATTATCGATCAATCCCGATTGACGTGACCGATTTACCGATTCTAATTATCAATCGATTCTGATTATCATGACCAATTGACAATTCCGATTGACGTGATCGATTTGTCAATTTTGATTGACGTGACCGATTTACCAATTCTGATTATCGATCGATTTCGATTATCATAACCGATTGCCGATTTCGATTGACGTGATAAATTTGCCGATTTTGATTATCGATCGATCCCGATTGACATGACCGATTTGCCGATTCTGATTATCGATCAATTCTGATAATCGTGACCGATTGCTGATTCCAATTGACGTGATCGATTTACCGATTCTGATTATCGATCGATCCCGATTGACGTGACCGATTTACCGATTTTGATTATCGATCGATTTCGATTGTCGTGACCGATTGTCGATTCCGATCGACGTGACTGATTTGCCAATTTTGATTATCGATCGATTCCGATTATCATGACCGATTGCGATTGACGTGACTGATTTACCGATTCCGATTATCGATCGAGGTCGATTATCATGGCCGATTGCGGATCCCGATTGTCATGGTTGATTGCCAATTCTGATTATTGAGGTCGATTACTGATCGAGGCCAATTATCGTGGCCGATTGTCGATTTCGATTGTCGTGGCTGATTGCCAATTTCGATTATCGAGGCTAATGTGATGTATATGCGGCCCGTATTTGAGGCCCATTGTGATATGTATTCAACCCGTGTTTAAGACCCAATGTGATGTATATAAGGCCTATGTGATGAGGCCCATTGTGATGCATTTGAGGGTCAGGCGATGGAGCCCATTGTAATGTATGTTTGACCCATCGTGATATGTATTAAACTCTTGAGTGAGGCCCATGGTGTTATATATTTGGCCCTTGTGCAAAGCCATGGGTCCACTATATGTTAGGCTCTATGTGGGCCATTCCTTGGGAGCAATGTTGGTTAAATGTCCACATTGTCGAGGTTGATTGTTGATGTCGATTATTGACACCGATTATGAGTATGTGACAGCATAACATTATGATACATGCCCATACGCATCATCTGCATGTTTGCTATGAGATGTGGTTGACCATTGCATATGTCGTTGGGCAGGTTGTTATGAGACTCCTTGATAGGCAAAGAATATCTCACATGAGCACACGGTATGCGCAGGATTGATGCATGACTGGATTATATGACTCATGCATCTTGCATTGTGTGTTGTGATTACTGTATGCCCTAGCGACATTAGGGCCATAGCCTCCACAGGCATATCGTGGATAGCCAGATGGGACACCAGAAATGTTTGGTTCAAGCATCGAGCTGTCATAGTGAAAATTTTTAAACCCTCTTGGTACTAGAGGACGCCCCAACGTCGAGACCGAGTGGATATATATGAGCATATGAGGGCCGTATACCAGTAGGTCGCGTCTCCCACTGTGTTGTGGTCGGTTGGGAGGGGGTATGACCTTACCTGCCTGAGTGAGGGGACAATATTTAGGTTGAGTTTGATCAGCTTGAGGAATGGGTCCGCTATCGACGAGCCGGGCCTGATATTAGCAGGCGGATAATGAGGTCTCTTCCACTTACCCAGTTGTGCACTCGGATAGAGGCGACGGGCTGATTTAGAGTGTGATAGACCCCGTTGATGATCCCAAAGATGAACTGTACTAATATGTGGACTTATTGAGCAGGAGTTGCATACTCATTCATTCATCCATTCATTATCCACTCGGGCTGGTGGTACACAACTATTTGATACGTGTACCTTCGTAATGGCCAGGATTTTGGTTGGGGCGCGCAACTAACTTGACATCAGGAGTTTACCACATTGAGTCTGATTATCCAAATTTATGTATGTGACTAGTTTGGATAGAAGTCCCTTGTGGTGGGTCCTATAGCTTGCGATACTACGTATCATCATCCCGACTTCACACTCCAGTTTGGTCATTTCATTTACATCGCATATTACATACGCATTCATATGGCATTTTGGGTTGTTATATTTTCTATACTTATATGGCCTAAATAGACTTAGTAGGATTTACACATTGCATTGTATCCTCGGCATTTGATATCTGACTCTCTATGACTCATCATTTGCATAGCTGATCTGTATTGCGTACTCTGATATTGTATGATTTATAGACTTGCAGTATTTCCGCTTACTCTGATATCGTATGATTCATGATCTTGCCAGTAATTCCGATATTGCATGATTAAGGCATTGTATTGAATACTTGGCACCTATCTTGTGCACACACTTACACCACCCTCTGAGCTTTCTATAAGCTTATGCACGATAGATGCGTGCAGGTGAAAATAGGTTGCAGCAGCATTGAGCATGGGGCGCACAATGGTCTTCTGGAGCTTTGATTTTTGATATATGTATTTCCCTTTCAGCATTGTATTCAAATGATCATATTAGTAGATATGTGATGATGATGTTACCTTTGTAATTTGGGTAAACTTGTGGTTATGCTCCTTACAAAAAAATGTTCGTTCGAAAATCCTCCTTATAGGATCCCAAGATTGAAATCTGGCGTATAGAAGCTAGAAGTCGAGAATGGAGTACTACGGAGGCTGTCGGCACCGGATTCGGCGATCGGGATTCCCGTGAGTTCGATCTCTGGGGTCGGGGCGTGACAGCATGGGTAGGTAATGATGAAGCTTAGGAGTTAGGAAACTTTTTATGGCTTAGCCTTTTTGCAAAAGTAGGTGGGATGGGTCCATAAAATATGTGTGCATCTCGGATACGTGCCAAACATTGGGATGTGTGCAGCCTACGATCGGGTCCACATCTTCTAATTCATATATCACAACAAGGTGTGCCGTGTGGCTTTGGAATTGCAGTGCCCGTGGGGTCGCCAGTGTATAAGTCTTTGGTCGTTACGATACTAAAACAGGCCGCGGTCAAAGCTCGTTGATCTGATCTGTCCCAGAAATGCCATTATGCGAACAAAGCGTACCGTCGGCCTCACGAGGATACGACTCTTACACTATAGAAGCAATGCTTATTGTGATCATTTCATCAGCAGCAGAAGCAAACATGTCTCCTCTTTTCTTCGGCTTTAAACTCATTTCACGATGTGGTTTAACGGATGACTCGATGAGACAACTTAGCATATGACTCAGTGAGTTAACTTAGCATCTAACTCAACGAGTTAAATTAGAACCCTAACTCGGTGAGTTTATAAACTTGATGAAAACATTTCCCTACTCTTTCCCAGCAAGTTAGGACTGCAAATCAAAATCACCAGAAAGATTGTGTTGAACGAGTTTCTACAGAGGTTTTTTCATGATTATTGCACATAGAACTTATTAGGCTTGTTATATCTTGTAAGAGATTTACCATGTAGCTCGTCAATGATCTTAGATAAGAGGGGGCAAATAACTCTTTAAGGACAATATATCCAATATGTGCGTCAGCTTGATTAAATTAATTCTCTCTCTCTCTCTCTCTCTCTCTCTCTCTCTCTCTCTTTATATCTAAATTATCATTTTGAAATATTTTCTAACCATCTTAAAGAGTTATTTAAAACATGAATACTGAAAGCATTGCATCAATATAGCTAATGAATCAAGATTTTATCTGAATCGACTAGTTTGATGACATCAACTTCACCGGATGCTAGGACAAGTTCAAAATTCTTCTAATGACACTAAGGATCTACTACGTCCTAGTTCTTAACCTGCAGCCACTACTTGAAGCCACAGAAAACAACATCGTCAAACAAGTCATAGGTAGGAACAAACGCGTTGAAGATGAAATGTTGTGTCGTGGCCACATCCTCAATGCTCAATTCAACCATCTGTATAACTTGTATATAGGCACGACGTTAGCCAAAGATATCTAAAATGCGTTGAAATTCAAATACAAGGCTAAAGAAGAAGGAACGGGGAAATTCCTAATATTCAGGTACTTCAAATTCGCCATGATAGATAATAAACCACTACTGCCTCAAACACAAGAGTTGCAGTTAATAGTAAACAAATTAAAGGCCTTAAAGATAGACCTTCTTGAATCTTTCTAAGTTGGGGCTATTATTGCCAAACTTCCTCTGATGTGGAAATATTATAGAAAGAAATTAATGTACATGACCAAGGACTATATAAAGGAACAAATTCAGAAATACCTAAGAATAGAAGAGGAATCTCCTTGATGAACCTGGCCTCGAGAAGTTTGTCAACTTCCTCGTTGATGGATGCATACATTTCAGGGTCGAACACTCGTCACTTCTGCCTTACTGGTTTATGGTTGAGGTCCACATTTAGTTGATGGACCATAATTTTCATAAATATGTTGGGCATATCTTGGTAGGACCAAGCAAAGACGTCTGCGTGCTGTCTCAACAGGTTGAATATTTCAGCCTGCTCGAGCAACGACCCGACCTGGACACTACAGGTCAGGTCGGATTCGGAGAGTTGTATCGACACGAGGTCTTCCATAGATAATCCTCTTACAGTAGTCTCCTCCTATAGGTCAAGGGAAGTAATGTGCATTGTCTATCGTTGTTACGATGCTTACTCTCATGAATCATTTGTTGAGAGAGATAAGCTGGATCAAATAACTAAAAATTAAGTCTTTGTCGACTATGAAAATGGTGTGAAATGGTACAAGTTATATGATCAGGTCACATGGAAAATCATCCTTAGTCATGACATCAGATTTGACAAAAGATCCTTATTCCATGAGGATGAACACAAGGAGGATGAAAAGTCGGTAGTAGACGTTCTAATAGATAGATATGAGACATATGTTGATATTGACACATAGACAGAGGTACAGGAGCAAGTAGAGCAACCACTTGTGACAAAGAATTGGCCAGAGAATCATAGGTTACCTGCGAGATACATGGATGACTCAAATGTTGTATTTGCCCTTATCATGAATGAGGGGGATCCATCTACTTTTCAGGAGGCTCTTGACGATGTAAATGCCAAAAATTCAAAATCGGCGATGCATGACGAGATAAACTCATTATATAAGAATAAGACATGAGAGCTGATGGAGCCTCCCGTCGACCATAAAGTAATTAGGTGCAAGTGCATCTTTGAGAAAAAACATGATAGGTATAAGGCAAGCTTAGTAGCGAAGAGATACGCTCAGAGAGAAGGTGTTGACTTCATTAAGATATTTGTACATGTAGTGAAGCAAGTATCTATCATATTTGTATTACCGCTAGTTGCCTAATATAATCTCGAGCTGGAATCAATAGATATGATCCTTCATGGGGAATTGGAAGAGCAGATTAACTTCATGCAACTACAATGTTTCGAAATACAAGGGGCAGATAAGTATGTTTGTAGGTTGAAGAGGTCATTATACTACCTGAAACAATCGCCTAAGCAGTGATATAAGAAATTTAATTCTTTTATAGTCAGTTAGAGGTCTACCAAGAGTGACAATGATCATTGTGTCTATTATAAGATGCTGAGTGATGAGAATGTCATTATCTTGGTATTATATATTGATGACATGCTTATTATCAGTCATAGCATGTTTGAAATCGACATACTAAAGACTCAACTATCAGAGATATTTAACATGAAAGATTTGTAGGCTGCAAAGAAGGTTTTCGACATTGACATACATAGAGATAGGAAGAGGAGCAGGTTATGGTTATCTCAGGTAGAATACTTTGATAATGTATTAATAAAGTATGAGATGGACAAGAAAAAGCCAGTCAACATTCCCCACGTGGCTCATTTTAAGATTTCTTCATGATAGTGTCATAAAACAGATGAAAAAAATATGTTATGTCTCGTGTGCCTTATTCAAGTACGGTTGGCAGCTTGATGTATGACAGGTTTGTGCGAGACTAGATATTTCGTATGCAATGGGTGTTTTTCGCAGATATATGTGTAACCTCGGCAGACGACACTAGGAGGTAGTAAAATGACTACTTCAATATATTGGAGGTACGCGAGACTACGTCTTGACATTTGAAAAATTAGGGAGACAAGTTAGTAAGCTATATGGATTCAGATTATGCGGTTAGTATGGACATTACTTATTTGTGTTAGCAGGTGGAGCGACCAATTGGATATTAAAATTTCAGTCCGTGGTGGCTCTTTCCACAATCGAAGCTGAGTATATGGCAGTGATGGAAGCATTCAAGGAGCTAGTTTGGTTGAGGGGGATGATAAATCAGTTTGGACTTCAGCAGGAGGTCATGCCTGTTAATTGTGATAACGAAAGCGTGATTAATTTAGCGAAGAACTCTATTTATCACTCACGTGCTAAACATATTATGTACATCATCATTTTATCCGTGTGACAAACTTACGAAGGTGGTTCTTATAGAGAAGTTCAATTTTTGTGCAACTTCTCTAAGCTCAGGGAAGCCTTAATGAGGTCAGAATGTGCACGATAAGCGACGATGAAGTTGTGATGGAAGACAATTAGAGATGGTTATGGTAAATGAGTAATAGCTAATGAAGATTAAAGACATGGTGAGGATTGTTATCTAATGTCTAAAATCTGTCTGTAACAGGGTTTGTCGATGTCATCGACAAACCACTCAATCCCATTAAGTAGATGTCGATGTCATCGACAAATGCTCGATCCCATCGAGAAAATTCAGAAAAATCATTGTTAATTGCTAGACTGTTTTGAAGGTTTCTACTTTAGGTCATCGAAGGATCTTCAATGTCATCGACTGGTCTTTGATGTACACATCGAAGGCGAACACAGTTTTGCGTAAGTGCACGATTTGTTTCTTATTCTAGTTTAGTAGTTTATATATCATGTGTAATCAGGATTAGGGAAGAGCTTAGGGCTTTCTAAGTTGTTCTAATGGGTTCAAAGGCATAGCTAGGATTCCAAAGGAGATTCTTGAATTGTTAGAATCGGTAAGATCTACTATCTCTTGTAATATTGCTTTCATAGTGCATTAATTGTTGCTTTGTATTGTGATTTTTTCCTGAATGAATTTTTTTCACTTAAAATTCGGATTGATTTCTTATTGGGTTTGTTTGTGCCATTGTGATTATTTTGCCTGATTCTACTATGTGTTTTGACAATTCTCAACAAGTAATATCAAAGATAATGTTGGAAAGCAGATCAGATCTGAAAGTAAAGTATCAATGGCATCTAACATGAACTTCTAGAAAAGATAAGCTATCAATAAAACCATTCGATATTTTTCATTTACAACCGTCCACTAAGTGTCCACCACTTTGATACTTTAGTTTAATTTAAAATATAAGATAAGCAACCTATGCATTATTTAAGTAATTTATGAGTGCTTATGTATCATACACCACAGTTTGCAAGTACAGTACACCACAATTTTTTGATACTCTTAATTTAAAATATAAGATAAGGCGTTCTTAAGCATCTGATATCAGCGTTAATTCGAACCTCTGGACATTTTCCTTTATATCGTTCATTGGGTGTCCGTACCACTTGAACGTTTAGGACCACTTCATCAGGATAACCTCCACGATATATGCCCAATCAATTATAGCTCCTACCATTTAGACGGTCTGTAATAATACACATTTTTATGCCACATGTACAGCGGATGAGTCACCATGATACGACAAACACAGTAATCTGACCGTAGAAAGAGATATGGTATCAACCCTGCACGGGGACAGCACAAAGTGGAACCGTCTTCAGTAAGGTGAAGCCGACCTTATTACTCATGTCCATCTCCTGTGGGGTCATCCCATCACGAAACTTCCATGCAAACGAATGTAGAAGTGAAGCCAGCATCAAGTGCAACATCCGTTTGGCAAGCGGCATTCCGGGACAGATCCGACGGCCAGCACCGAACGGTATGAGCTCGAAATCTCGGCCTTTGAAGTCAACCTCAGAACCTAAGAACCTACCATGGGTGAAGGAAGTGGGGTCCACCCAAGTATTCCCATCCCTGCCGATGGCCCATGCATTGACGAGCACTTGGGCGTGCTTCGGTATGGTGAATCCACGGATTTCCGCGTTGGATTCAGCTCTGCGTGGGATGAGTGGAACCGGTGGGTGCAGGCGTAGGGTCTCCTTTACGACGGCTTGCAAGTATGGCATCCAGCAATGTCCTCCACTTGTTTTCCTGTGCCGATGGTTTCAGTGATCTCCGATCGTGCGGTTGCCATGGTTTGTGGGTTACGTAGCAACTCCGACATGGCCCATTCGAGTGTGCTCGAGCTTGTGTCACTCTCCGCAACAAAAATGTACTGCAGAATACATCGTACGGTTGGTTTCATCCTATTAAATGGGTTTGTTTTGCCTGCGGCACAAGATCCAGCGTGTCGCGGCTTAATGGGCCAACATGCTGAGTGGTCCCATGATCTGAACCGTCAACTTTGCCAATGAGTTCCTTTCATCTTTGTGGAAACTCAGGATGCATCACGTGTCGTGGCTCATTGGGCCTAAATGCTCGGGCCATGTTGGAAATTTAAGCTGTGGCTTGCCATCATTGGATGAGTTTAGAGCAATGAAAGGAAAAATTTGAGCGGCTCTCATTCAACTCCAAGAATCAAAAGTTGCATCATCGATGAATCTTGATTATCATAAAACAACTTATTCATGATAACAAGTGGGTATGGTCACGGACATGTCTAAGAATTAGGTGGGCCGCAAATGGACAATGTGTGGCAAGTATGGCAATCCACCAGAACATTTATTCACCGTACAATATACAACGGTTTGATATGGTCACGGACCTGGATGAAGAGACCACATAAACATTCATGAGAAGATTTTAAAACTCTATTACTACTGTTTCCTGTTTCATAGTCCACCGTAGATTTGGATCTGATTTATTTTCCGCAGGACATACTAAAATGAGTAGGAGTTTTCAAATCGGATAAACAGCGTAAAGATACGTAAATTAAAGTGGCCCCACTGTCAAGGATCCAACCTACCTTGGTGTATCCTGGGGTCCACCGAAGCGCCACCGACAAAAGAAAAGTGAGCAAGTCATACAAATTGCGCGTACAAGGCGTCAGACCAGCTTTTGATTTGGTGGTATCATCGAGCGATTTGGTGTTACCTCGGTAGTACATTAGTGGGTGTTATCTACTATTTGGGGCCCACCTTGATGAGTAGGTTGTATATCCAAGCCATCCATCCGTATTTTTGACTTATTTTAGGTCGTGATCACAAAAATCAAGCAGATCCAAATCTCTGGTGGACCATACCGCTAGAAAAGGTGGTGAATGATCACTAAAATATTTTGTAGGTCATAGAAATGTTGGATCAAGATGATCTTTGTATTTTCACTTCATCAAGGTCTGATTGACATTATCAACGGGTTGGATGGAAAATAAGCATTATTAATCTTCTTACATGGGCATCGGGAAGGTTTTTGTACGGTGGGTGTTCAATCACCACTGTTACCTATGGCCTAGTCTACCAAGGCATACAATGGGCCTCGTGCGTTAAAAATCAGATCTCTGACTAGAGCCATCCCAACAGCCTGCCCAGACACGGTCCAAAATCCAAGCTGAGAACTACGCCAGGCTCAGCCCGTTGACAGGCCTAAGTCTACCTGAGATATAGGTCTGCTTAATTTTTAGGAGTACCTTCTTAAAATATGCTGGAAAAAATGGATGGATGTCATGGATATACAACACACCATCAAAGTGGGCTCCACAGTGAGAGTAACACCAACACCCGCTAAAGGCGTTACCCAATAATTCCTAATCCGCTTCGAATGATTATAACTTGATATACAGGTTTTTGTTATGTGCAGGTTGGGCCCGGTGATCAATTGATGATATTTTAGACCCCCATTGTGGATGGCCCATGCACCCAAAAAACTCAATGTGGATTGCCTACTGATGCTGTCAGCTATCCAATAGCTACTGTACTGCGCTTTGTGGGCTCCACTATCCATGCGGTCCATCCATTTTTTTTCCAAATCATTTCAGGGCATGAGCCAAAAAAAAACAAAAAGAGGCAGATCCAAATTTCATGTGCACCCTAATACAGGACCCTTGTTGATTGAACGCCCACCATTAAAAGCATAACATAGGCCACAAAGGTTTTGGATGAAGTTGCATGTAGCTGTGTTTTCCATTCATCCATGCCTTCGCAACAGGCTGGATGGCAGGTAAATATTACATAAGCTTACGAAGTTTTCAATGATGGGCGTTCAATCACCGCAATTTTGTGGTTCATTTAAAATTTGAATCAATTACGCTTTCCGGCTCACGTCTTAAAATGATCAGAAAAATAGATAAGCAACTAGAATAATACACATATCATAGTGGGGGCCACATAGGACGGTGGTGGCAGAGCTAGTAGACAATCCACGACCAAAGAATTCTCAAGCTGCAACTTGGAAGTTCCTAACCCTTTAATAGGCGATGACCAAATAAATTGTAGAAAGAAAAGAAACAGCAGCGGTTCATCACCGAAAAAGAAAAAGGTTATGAATTGTCAGGGTACATTCATTCAATCCCCAGGCAAAGTGCTCGATCATACCAATGGTTTGGATCATTAAACCATGGTCCCACCTCTACAACTTAAATCCCGAAGTGTACTGTTTCAACCAGCTTCATATAATACCTCTTTCTTTAGCACTGTTGATTGTTGGTGTCGAAGGCACGAGAAATTCAACCGTCGTCGCTTCTCCAATGACTCCGGCTTACAAAAACATGTTGAATTTTTAAGCTGTAGAACTTACTTGGGCCATCATGATTTTTGTGTTAGATCCACATCATCTAATAAAATTTTTAGATAATTCTAGAGCGTGAGCTAAAATATGAGGTATGTACATCCAAAGTGTAAATAGACCACCCTGTCCATTCATATTTTCTTAATAATTTAGGGCATGAAATAATAAAGATAATTTATAATTAAATTGAGGTAGGTCTAAGTCTCAAGAAGGCTGAAGCAACATGAATTTGGACATATACCGTTGAAAACTTTTTGGGGCCTCGTAAGGCTATGTTGAAACTAATATTTATGTTTTTTTTTTTTTTTTTTTTTCAATTCATGTTTTCATGCCCCTATGGTTATGAAGAGGTTAGATGGTAAATAAATCACACAAGGACCCTGAAAAGTGTTTCATCCTACCGTGTGGTTCACTTGAGCTTTGGATGCGTCTTGTTTTTGGGCTTATGCTCTATAATAATATGAAAAAATTGGACGGTTTGCATCTAACAAATAAATCATGGTGGGGGCGTAGAGCAGTTCCGGACGTTAAAAAGTTAATTTAGTAACAAGCAATTTCTTTAGGAGAGAGAAAACCGCGTCTTTCTGACCTGGTTGCATTGACGATGAAGCGGACCAGCGGACCAATGAAAAGCGACGGCACTGAATTTCCCCGTGCGTTCAACACAGGCGATCCGAACTCCGTTGTTTAATATGATTATGAAAAATAAGAACTAGTCGTACAGCTAGACTTGCCAAGAAACTCAGTCCATGGGACATGCTCTCATGATCCGATCCGTTCATCAGGCAGGACCCACTATATATGGGTGGTGACCAAAAATTGAGCTACCGCCTGTCAGGTGGGCCATGTAATGTTGGACATTTCAGGTCCCTTTGTAACATAGATCTTGGCAACGATTCATCCATGTCCATGATCATCACAGAAAAGAAAACAAAACGGAAATGGAAATATTACCGCAAGTAGAGTTTTAATGTCATGGCGATCGAGCTCCGAGCCGCTCTCTTCAATTTGATCAAGAAGCACGTCTAAGAAATCGTTCCTTCCGGGAGTGTCTGGCATCTATCGTGACCGTACACGTTGATCGATCAATTGATCAAAAATTGTATGCAGCTTTTGGAATTTCACGGTCATGCGACGCCTTATGCCACGTGGATCCATCGGCCTGATCAACGGGAAGTAGTCCGCCAGATTAGGCTTCCCTCCATCTTCCATAATTCCCCATACAAGATCCTTGAATTCTTGTGTGGATTCGGAATTGAGGTCGACTAAATCAACAGAGAAAACGGTGTTGGATATTAGATTAATAGTGGTAACTTTTGGGGAAAAAAATATGACAAGTTCGTAAACTCGGTTATAGAATAGACCAACTCTACTAAAACCGACCGAAGGATCTGATCCAATAGTTCGGATTGAGCAAGATAAAGCCAAAAGAGAGACTTGTTCGGATTTGTGGAAAATGAATCCTGACCGAATTTGAGAGTCGAGAGCCTTAGGCAAGTATAGGACACATCAAGTTGACTCGATTAATGAGGCAGCAACGTTTAAAAAGATCTGTTAAAGGTCCTAAATCAGAAAGCCGCCTGACTGACTATAAAAATAACTCATGTATGGTTGGTTGTAGTATCGACTATCGGATAGAAGGAAAACATCGGCCTTGAACCGACCCAGTTTTGTCCGATAGTAGGAAAAAAGTCTCCTATGAGAGCCAGCCGAGATTACGGATCTATTGAGGCCAAGTCAAGCAAAGGAGAGACGGTGTAATCTTAAACATCGTCCTGAGAATTTTGTAGAAGGATCCCCGATCTCAGAAATTTCGGGATCGGGAAGTATCCATAAACAAAATATCATCTAAATCAAATCTCTAAAATATCGGGAAAGAATCCCCATACGGCGGGATCCTCCTCTTTTTATAAATAGGAGAGACTCCAAGAATGAAAAGTATGCAAAAAACTCTCTCTCAAACCCTCTCAATACTATAAGACCGAGATTCCTAGCCTGACTTTGGCATCAGAGGGTTCCCTGCTCTAGCTAGGGTCTCCTTTGTCTTCTTCCTGTGCAGGTACCCAAAGGTATCAGGAAGGATGACCAGATTTTTGCATCAACAGTTTGGCGCCGTCT
Organism: Magnolia sinica; assembly: GCF_029962835.1. Lineage (NCBI taxonomy): Eukaryota > Viridiplantae > Streptophyta > Magnoliopsida > Magnoliales > Magnoliaceae > Magnolia > Magnolia sinica. The sequence continues at coordinate 18,126,375 of NC_080578.1, read as the reverse complement.
ATGGGAACCGATACAAAAAGCCATTTCCTACGCTCTATTCAGAGGTTGAAAAACGTGCTTTAATGGTGGTTACTTGAAGAACGGTCCCAGAAGATCCGAATGAAGCTGCCGCCGTTGAGCCATCGGATGCAAATGCTGTTCGAGGAACTCAAGGCCAGAATTCTGTTGCTCGACCAGTGACCTCTGCTGGGACGAGGAACATTGAGCGGAACCGAGGTAATGGGCGATGGATAAAGAGGTACAGGAACTCAGATCCGACATCAACATCATGAAACAGCTGTTGGAACAAATACACTGGCAACAAGTTCCGCCGGGTGTTCAGATGGCTAACGCCCCACAGCAAGTTGTTGATCCTGAGCCTGATGCTCCGCAACTAACAATCCCTCAGAAAAGTCAGCCTCAAGGTCCATCCGAGCCGGCCCTCGCTCATTCCGCTACTGCCGTTCTGCCCCCCACTAACCTCCGACATGAAATTGATCGGCGAAGACGAAGTCGGCCTCCGATCGAGGGAATGGTCGAAAGTAACGAACCTTGGAAAGCGGACCTCCAAGATTTCAGGAGGGAGGTACGGGATGAGATCGAAGACGTAAAACAGGGTCATGATTTGCGTTAGAATCGGCCCGAGACAAAAGCGTCAGCGTTCGTGGAGGAAGTGATGCAGGCCCGATTACCAGAATGTTTTCGTCTTCCACAAATTACGCCTTTCACGGGTAAAACCGACCTAACCGAGCACATCGAATGCTTTCGAACGTATATGGAACTATATGATGCCTCGGATGCCGTGATGTGCCGAGCCTTCTCCCTCACTTTAGCCAACGTAGCCCGACTTTGGTTCAAACAACTGAAACCAAAGTCCATCTGAACCTTCACAGAACTTAGTGACGCCTTCCTTACCAATTTTATTGGCGGGAAGAAGAAGCTGAAACCTCCAGCGCACCTGAATAACATAGTCCAAAAGGAGGAAGAATTGCTGAAAGACTATATCAAACGATTTAACTTTGAATCGCTCCAAGTTTAGAAACATTCGGAGGAGACAACACTCAACTGCATCATGTAAGGTGTAAGGGACAAGCCATTTTTAGCGTCCTTAGATAAGAATTCACCCGAAACTTTGGCGGAGTTTATGACTCGGTCAGACAAATACGCAGACGCTGAAGAAACGCGGAACTTGCACGTGGTCGTCCAGAACGCAAAAACTATGGCTAAAGGGTCGGCCAAAAATGAGGTTGACTCGGCCAGAGGAAAAAAGCGCAAGGACGACTGAGCGCGCGACGAAAGTAAGTCAGGCAAGTGACCCGACCGAATGTTCTCTACATACACCCCACTTAACAAACCTTGAGAACAGGTGCTGATGGAAATCAAAAGTGAAGGATTCGTGAGTTGGGCAAATAAGCTTCGGAGTAATCCAAACCGACAGAATAAAGACAAGTACTGTCACTATCATTGCGATCACGGTCATAGTACAAGTGATTGCTATCATTTGAAGGAGGAGATCGAAAGGCTTATCTGAGAAGGCTGGCTCAAAGAACATGTCGAGAGAACAGGAACAACAAAAGAACAATCGAGCGACAACCGATCTACGGAAGAAATTCAGACGATAGTCGGAGGACCCCTGTGCGGCGGCGACTCAAATAACGCTCGGAAAAATTATGTCAGAAGCCTCAATTGACCTGAGTCCAACATTCTGATCATAACTCGGCCTTCGAAAGAAAATAAGAAGGAAAAGTACTGTATCTCGTTCACTGATGAAGATGCCGAAGGGATCCATCATTCACATGATGATACATTGGTCGTTACTCTGACCATTGCAAATCGAAGGGTGTTCCACATTCTCGTCAACACAGGGTCATCGGCTGACGTGTTGTTCACTCAGGCATTCAACAGGATGGGTGTTGAACGATCCGCGTTACGACCGGTTCGTACCCCATTGGTAGGATTCTCGGGGGGACAGATACTCCCGGAGGGGATCATTTCACTGCCACTCACAGCCGAAAATCATCCGCACCAAGCGATAACAATAGTTGATTTCCTGATAGTCGACCAATCGTCCATGTACAATGTTATACTCGGTCGACCCTCTCTAAGTATCCTCCAGGCCGTCGTATCTACGTACCACCTCTCCATGAAATTCCCGACTGAGTCGAGAGTAGGTGTCGTCAAAGGAGATCAGTATGACGCGAGGCGTTGCTACGTGACAGCTGTAAAGAGACCCACCGAGAAAGCTCCAGCCGAAGTATCAATGATCGAGTCGCTAAACCCCCGGGTCGAGACGCATGAACGAGGGTAGCCAGTTGAAGATCTTGTTTCAGTGCCCTTGGTCGAGGCAGACGAGTCCAAAATGGTGCAGGTTGGTTCGTCTTTACGACCACCCTTGAGGGATAATGATAGCCCTGCTCCGAGGATATGTTGACGTATTTGCTTGGAGTCATGAGGATATGTAGGGAATCGACCCATCAGTGGTCACCCACTGACTCAATGTCGATCTGACCTACCGACCAATTCGACAGAAGTGTCGACCTCTCAGCCCCGAAAGGTACGCTGTCATAGGAGAAGAGGTTAGTAAGTTCCTCAAGGCAAAATTCATAGAAGAGATATACTATCCGGAATGGGTAGCAAATGTCGTACTGGTGAAGAAAGCTAACGGGAAATGGCGAGTTTGTATCGACTATACCGACCTAAATAAAGCCTGCCCGAAGGATAGCTTTTCTCTTCCAAGGATAGACCAGTTGGTGGACAGTACCGCGGGGCATGAACTTCTTAGCTTTATGGATGCGTATTCAGGGTATAATCAAATTGTAATGCATCAGTCTGATAAATCTAAAATAACCTTTGTCACTGACAAAAGCCTTTATTATTACCATGTGATGCCGTTTGGTTTGAAAAATGCTGGTGTGACTTATCAGAGATTGGTGAACAAAATCTTTGCTCGGCTGATCAGCCGAACGATGGAAGTATACATTGATAACATGCTCTTCAAAAGTGTACGCGCGACCGACCACATAGCCGACCTAGAAGAAATATTCCTCATCTTACGTAAGTTCCGAATGAAACTGAACCCGAGCAAGTGCGCCTTTGGCGTAAGCTCGGAAAAGTTCCTCGGTTTCTTGGTCAGTCAGCGAGGGATAGAAGTTAACCCTGAAAAGATAAAAGCCCTGCTTGACATTGAGTCTCCAAAAACGATTAAAGATATACAAAGACTGACTGGACGAGTAGGAGCACTTAATCGCTTTCTGTCCAGAGCCACGGATAAATGTCTCCTATTCTTCAGACAATTGAAGGGACGACAAACGTTGAATTGGACGGAAAAATGCGAAGCAGCATTTCAACAATTAAAGTCATATCTCGGATCTCCCCCAATCTTATCGAAACCCGAGTCAGGAGAAGCTCTGCTGTTGTATCTGACGGTGTCCAAGGCAGTAGTTTGCTCGGCCCTGATACGTGAGCATGAAGGAAAGCAGCTGCCGATTTACTACGTCAGTAAAGCACTATTACCAGTGGAGATGAGATACCCACTCTTGGAAAAGGTGGCCTTAGTTATAGTAGTCTCCTCGCGCCGACTTCGACCATATTTCGAAGCCCATACCATTATTGTAATGACTGATCTCCCACTGTGTCAGATTCTACAGAAACTGGATGCATCCGGCCGACTTACGAAATGGGCGATCGAACTCAGCGAGTTCGACATTCAATATAAGCCGAGAGTAGAAATTAAAGGGCAAGCTGTGGTCGACTTCATTACTAAAGTAACACCACAGGCCAACCCAATGACTGAGCATACTACCGAGCCTGTTGAAGAATCAACTACTGCTTCTCCCGTACCATCGCCCGACCCGATATTCTGGAAGCTGCATGTCGACGGTTCCTCCAACTCTAAGGCAAGCGGGGCAGGAGTAGTTCTGAAAACTCCAGATCAAACCTACATTCAGTATGCCTTAAGACTTGAATTTTAAGCGTCAAACAATACAGCAGAATACGAAGCGTTGTTGCTCGGCCTTCGACTTGCGGCCCGCTTGGGTGTTAGACATTTAAATATTTTCAGTGATTCTCAGCTGGTTGTTAACCAAGTTATCGGTGCATATCAAACACGGAAAGAACAATTAAAAGCATATATGGAGAAAGCCAAAGAACTGATCAATCGTTACTCTGATCCCTTGGACAGAGAATGCCAAAGCTGACCTGTTAGCAAAACTCACCTCCGCCGATGAAGACGATATACATAAGTCTGTTCTGGTCGAGTACGTCGTTAAGCCGAGTATCGAGGAACCAGTTAGCTCGATCGTACATACGATCAACTCAGAACCTTCTTGGATTGATCCGATCGTCCGATATCTCAATAAGGGTGAGTTGCCTGAAGACCGCGACGAGACCCGACGATTAAAGGTCCGAGCCTCCTATTATACCATATTCAACATGACGTTATACAAGAAAAGTTATTATACTCCACTGCTGCGATGTCTAAACCCCAGCGAAGCGGACTATGTACTACGGAAAATCCACGAAGGGATCTGTGGAAACCATTCAGGAGGACGGTCACTCGCGCATAAGGTATTGTGTCAGGGAGACTACTGGCCGACCATCCAACACGACGCTCGTAAGCTCGTTCAGAAATGCGACAGATGTCAGAGATTAGTAGTTTTTCTGAGACGACCTCCAGAAGCATTGACACCTATGACCGGTCCTTGGCCCTCTACACAAATGGGGAATCGACATCATAAAGCCACTCCCAGTTGGAAGAGGCCAGACTAAGTTCGTTGTCGTGGTCGTAGATTACTTCACGAAAGGGGCCGAGGCTAAGCCATTGACGAAAATAATCAAACAGAAGATCATTAATTTCGTGTGGAAGAACATTGTCTGTCGGTTCGGAATACCCCAGACCATTGTTACTGACAACGGAAAGCAGTTCGACAATAATAGCTTTCGAGAAATGTGTCACAACCTCGGGATCAGAAACGTGTACTCATCGCCCCACCATCCTCAGACGAAGGGTAGGTTGAGGCAGTCAACAAGATCATCAAACACCACCTCCGGACCAAGCTTGGCCAAGCTAAGGGAACGTGGGCTGAAGAACTCCCGAAAATATTGTGGGCATATTGAACTACAACACGAACTGCTATGGGTGAAACTCCTTTCTCCCTTACTTATGGCTCGGAAGCCGTCACTCCGGTCGAGATTGGGTTGCCTTCAGCTCGAGTCAGTTCATTTGACGAAGAGGATAATGAACAACTCTTAGCACTCGGACTCGATCTTGTGGATGAATAAAGAGAAAGAGCTTGGCAACTTACAAGAGCTCGGTAACAGTAGGTTACTCGATTCTACAATGCCCGAGTTAAGGTCAGACGTTTTCGAGTGGGAGACATGGCTCTCCGAAAGACGTTCCTCAATACTAAGGAAGTCGACTCAGGAACGTTGGGTGATGTTTTATTTAAATCAACCTGATTTAAATGATTTTAAACTCGCAAGTATACGAATCAGATGTAGATATGGTACGTATTACGAGATCGTTCCCACGCGGACTGGTCGTCACAATTCAAAATTAAAGACTCTTCTTAACTAATCCAACAAATATTTGCGATAGTAATTAAGTAAACTAAATAAAAATCAATGGAAAAATAACCGAGAATAATGAGGAAAGTTCAATCAAAGAGAAGACTAGGACTTTCGAATCCACCCCTAATTATCATAAACATTGTTTTACCTGTTGATTCACCCTAATCCAGATTGATATCAAAATAAATAAAACGCACTCTATATCCTTGGTCGGGCACACAGAATGTATAATTCCTTAAAGCATATGGATCACATCTTTCCATCCATGGTCAGGCATGAAGAGATGTAGATTCCTGTTTCTTCCTCTATAGGAACCTGTTCATGGTCAGACACAAGCACTTAGAATAGTAATCCAAACAACATCCATAACTAGACTTTGGTTGAGCTCTTAGAATGGAGAAGTACAGAACTTCCAATTAAGCACACTAGAGAAAGAAACACATCAATTAAATCAAAATGAAATCAACACATAATAAGGGTTATTCAAGTTAGGGGCTTCATCTCAGCCCTAGCTAGGAAATTTAGCTACTCATGGAATCAACTGGAAAGAAGGAAAAATATAGATGATAAAAGAAAAACATCCTTCCAATCTCTCCCTTCTTTCTTCCTCTCTATCTCTTACTTCTCCAAGCTGAAAAAATCTCCAAAAACTTGGAGGATCCGGCTCTCTGGAATTGCTCTTGAATTCCCTATCTTCTCTCTTGCTTTCTCCTCTCCAAAACGAACTCTCTCTCTCTCTCTTGCTTTCTTCTCTGGATCTTTTCTCTCCCTTCCTTTCTAAACGAGCCTTCTTTCCTCTTTCTTATAGCAGTGTAGGCGGTGGAGAGACGTGCTGGAATGATGGTGGAAACGCTGTCGCAGCAACAGCCGCGTGCGTAACTTCTTTACGCAGCCAAGTTTCAGACGCAAAAACCACACATCTTTCCTTGCTCAGTTACCAAATAAATATCGTCCCTTAGGACGTTTCCGAGTTATCTTCATGATGGACGGATCAGATCTTTCATCTGATCAAGTATGGTGGGCTAAAACCGCTGCAGAAATCGGACAACGTCCGGCGCCCGAAAACAGGGTATGCGGATTCCGTCCGCTGTGGTGCTGGTGGGACCCACTTCGATGTTATTTTGATAAATCCAATCCGTCCATTAGATGCATGACGGAATTTCGACCGCATATGGATGGTTTTGAACTTGCGTGGACGCGGCCCATTGTAGCAATCATGCTGTTTTCATTCTGGACGTCATGGGGCAGCTTGTTTGTGTCCTCTGTACCGAACACGTGTGCACGTATGGGTACAAAATGTAAACGTGGTTTTGTAGTTGTCGAAACCTTCTACACGATGAACGGTTTAGATTAAACATTCGTGCCACCGGTGGGGCCCACAGCGGTCCGTAAAAATGGATTTTTCGTCCGTTACACGCGCCAGAAATGAAAATTTCCATTTTTTGAAAGAAAGTCGGGTTAGCGCAGCTGACCGACGCATGCTCGTTCGGTGCTCGGGCAGTGCACATGTGCACCATGCACATGTCATACAAGGTGGGGTCCACTGTGATGCTTTTGAGAAATCCAATCCGTCCATCCTATTGCTCATCTTATTTAAACCGTTTGGGTCAATTTTGAAGTATATCCAGATTGTAGGTGGGCCTAAAATTGAAGATTAATGGGCTGATCTGTCCGTTGGCCCACTTCTCGAGATATTCAATGGTTGAAATTTAATATGTACGGTTTATTTATGGCCTCCAGGCCATATATGGAGTTCGAGTCAATCGGATGGCGAAAACCAAGTGATCTTGCATTCTAGACCATTTTCGGGCCTTTTTAACGTGAACGTCTTGATTTCCTCGGGTCCCTGGCATGTGAATTCTTTAGTCTTAGTTCTCTGGAGTGCGTCCCTTGCTCTGGTGACTTCGGAGTGTCAAATCCATGCTTGTAGTAGTCTTTTTCCATCAACGCTCCTGATTTCATCCTGCAACAAAAATATAATTAAAATACTCCGTTAAGCATTATCATATACGTAAAATCAGGTAATAATTGGGGTCTGATATGTAATATTTGACCCTCATCATTGGGACCCAACTAGAAAGGGCCCTGTATCGTCTCAGCTACCATTCAACCAAGGACATATCAGTTGGAAGACCTAACCGGATGACTACTGTCTCACCCATGGAACGCCGAGCATCTGAAAACCTATTACCCTTAAAGTCCGCACGGCAAAGTAATGAAAAAGACTCGGAAAAAACAGGCATGTAAATTGAGTCAAAAATGAATAAAATGAAACTGATCATATTCATTTATCAGCATGTTACATCGAATTACATCTTGCTTCGACAATACATTGTTAGACTAGAAAGGGGCAAAAGAAAGATCGGCCACAACGTGCGAATGTCTTCTTCGGTTAACGCTATTCTCAAGCTTGCCCAGAGCCGGTGTTAATGCCACAAATGGAGCTAATGATGGTACTCGATGATGGTACCAGCGAAGCTGGTGTTAGTGCTAAAAATGGAGCTGATGATGGTACCAAAAATCGAGCTCCGGGGCTCTCAAGGGTCATTCGGAATGACCTCGACCCCGGTACCAATCGCAACATCGTAAGGCTCAGCCGCTTCAGTCGCTGGATCATCGGGAGGCCCATCCTCAAAATTCGAGAGGTCAAGGTCGGAAAAAAATTGCTTCACCCCTTGGATGCAAGCTCGGTACCCGCTCGTGTATAGGCAGTTTCTCTCGTCTTCAAACTCCGGAGATTCAAGGAAGTCTTTTATGGTCTTCTCTCCCGCCTCTTTCTTGGCCACCTCGAGCGCCATTTTTGTATCGACCTTTAGCCAGGTTAGCTTATCCTCAGAGGCATCACGAGCCAGGCGAAGTTACCGACTCTCATCAGTGGCCCCTTTCAGTAGCTGAGCCATCCGAGTACATTGGGGTCTAGTGTCTTCAGTCGCCTTCCGAGCCAAGCTCAACTCGCCAGTCAAACGGCCGACCTTAGTGGAGGCGATCTCAAATTGGGCTTCTGCCTCTACTGCCCATCTCTGAGCCGCTTCGACGTTTGCCACATTTTTCTGAGCCTTCTCAGCCTCGGTCAGGTCTACGCTGGCTCTCAGTAGGCAAGGAGCGAGCTGCACAAATTTTTTTTACTAAGTCCGATTAAAGTTGAAAGAGACAAAGAGCTAGAGAACAAAATTTGAAACCCCACCTGGAGCAAGACCTTTGTAGCATAGGAGAGTATCCGACTCCTAGGAGCTTTGAAGATGGAAGCGAATTCCCTTTCGCTCTTGGTAGAAATAGCCCAAGGCACCATATCTGTCACGGCCCGATGGAAGGAGGATTGCTCCTGCGAAGCCGACTCCTCCCTTGAACTCTCCCCTCTCTGCTCCTCTCTATGCCCCGAGACTCGTTCAGCGACCTGTGTTGGCTAGAGAGTCACTCAAGACTCGACCGGAAAGTCCTCCACCCTCTCTTCGGGGTCAGAAAGATCGATGATGGGCGGGACGGCCGAGGTAGCGACAATGGGGGCAAAAGGCTCTGCGGCCGAGGGAGCGGTCTTAGCCTTTTTCGGGGGCCGAGGCTCTGACAGAAGGACTGACCTAGGGGGAGCCTTTAACTTCGACGGTCTCAGGAGGGGTCGAGCTTCGACCATTTCTGTGTCAGACAAAACACAGAACCAGAAAAATTCAAAAAGAATGTGCTTGAGTAATTCAAAGTTACCTGTCCCGGACGAGTCCAAGCCTGAGAGAAGAAGATGCTCCAGCTGTAAAAGGGACTTCCAAGACCTGTCTTCCGGGCTCAACTTCCACAAGTCTCTAATCCGAGCTAAAGCGTTGGCTGCTAGCTTCGGCTTTCTCTTGGAGATATTTGTAGAAGACGCTCATTTAGACTCAAGAGGAGGTTAGTAAAACAAGATGAGGAAAAAGGCGTGCCGAGTCACCTGCTTTAGAGAACACCCGGGGAACGAGGAATTTGTACAGCCCAGACTCGGCAGTTTCCTAGCGACCGCATGCTCAGAACCACCTCTCTCTCCAGTGCTTGTTAGAGGTAGGAGGGTAGGTTATCAAAGAATTACCCTTGTTCCGCCAAGCACTCAAAAAATACCAGCCGAGTTGCGAAGTATTCAACCGAACTTGGTATAGATAGAGGAACTCGTCAACAGTCAGTGGGGGCTGCTTAATCTCAGCCCACAACACTGCACATCCAAACAAGTTCCTCTACCCATTTGGGACTATCTATCCGGGAGCAATCCTGAGTCGGAAAAGAAAATCCCGAACAATAGGCTGTAGGGGTAAACGCAAGCCACATTGCATGACAACTTGAAAAATTATGACCATCCTAGGAGGGGGATGGTCGGGCAATTCATTTGGAAGCGGAAGTTGAAGAATTATTGAGTCAGGAACATGATACCCTATTCGGATCCTATTTAAGTCCATCTCAGTCAAAACTAAGGGAACCGACCCCTTTTGTTCGTCTCCAACCTCCTCACTCTCGGCAGCCTCTCCTTCTTCAGCCGCCGACTCGGCGAATCGAACCGATCTCCGTAGGGGGACCGACTCAGTGGTTCCCCCAAACTCGGCCCTCATCAGTCTCTTAGGAAGAGCCGATTCAGAGGTTCCTAATTCTTCCTCCTCTTCCTCTAAGTCATCCCTTGGAAAAAAGGGAGTGGGCCTGCCCAGGAAATGTCTCAAGACAGAGGGGTCCTCTGGGGCAAGGCGTTCCACTGGGGTCCTACTGGACATCCTGGCGGAGAGTTGGAAAGACTCATTGGCACTCATCGCCATCTTCGCTAATAAGGAAGGCAATTCCGAAGCATTCCAAAAATTCTCCGTTTCGCCCTCATCACTAGAAATCTCTCCCTGGGGATTTGAAGGATGCATAGTCACTAAACGTCGAAAAGAAAAGGAAAAAAGATAAGACTCACCGGAATGACGATAAGCACACAGTTGAGGAGAGAAGAAGGCAAAGATGGAGAAGAATGACAAACCGTAAACACAGCCGAGGAGGGAGAATAGGAGAGGAAAATGAATTGGGCAGACGAAATTGTGAAAGTCGATCCCGCTCTTCCTTTTATAGCTGAGCCACGTGGCAGCAGCATTTAAGGAGGAGTTAAATCGATGCCTGTTTCGACTCTACCCGACACGTGGCGCACGCCGACTAACGCAAGTAACGTCTTCGCCACGTGTCTGGCGCTCATAAGCGGACAAAACGACTCGACGACTGTCCGCTCGTGCGACCTCGAGTAACGATCCGTCACACGTTAAGAACGACACAAGAAACAATAAATATCCCATCATAACCTCGGTCCGCAATATAGTACTCCTTAGTGTCGATGTAACTGACACAAGGAGTAGGAGGCTTACTGTTGGGAAAAAAAATATGACAAGTCCGGAGACTTGGTTATGGAATGGACCAATTCTACTAAAACCGACCGAAGGATCCAAACTAATAGTTCAGATCGAGTAAGATAAAGCCAAAGAAGAGACTTGTTCGGATTTGTGGGAAATGAATCCCGACCGAAGTTGAGAGTCGAGAGCCTTAGGCAAGTATAGGACACATCAAGTTGACTCGGTTAATGAGGCAGCAACGTCTAAAAAGACCTGTTAAAGGTCCTAAATCAGAAAGCCGCCTGACCGACTATAAAAACAACTCATGTATGGTTGGTTGTAGTATCGGCTATCGGATAGAAGGAAAACATCGGCCCTGAACCGACCCAGTTTCATCCAATAGTAGGCAAAAAGTCTCCTATGTATGTCAGCCGAGATTACGGATCTATTGAGGCCAAGTCAAGCAAAGGAGAGATGGTGTAATCTTAAACACCGTCCTGAGAATTTTGTAGAAGGATCCCCGATCCCGAAAATCTCGGGATCGCGAAGTATCCATAAACAAAATACCATTTAAATCAAATCTCCAAATATCAGGAAAGAATCCCCATACTGCGGGATCCTCCTCCTCTTATAAATAGGAAAGACTCCAAGGATGAAAGGTACGCAAAAAACTTTCTCCCAAACCCTCTCAATACTATAAGACCCAGATTCCTAGCCTGACTTTGGCATCGGAGGGTCCCCTGCTTTAGCCAGGGTCTCCTTTGTCTTCTTCTCGTGCAGTTACCCAAAGGTATCAGGAGGGACGACCAGATTTTTGCATTGACGGTAACAAAAGCAGCCTTGTCACTTTCCACCGCCCGTCCCATTCAACAGTTCTCACCGACGTAGGCTATTAGCTCTTGCACTTTCTTATGCCGGAGGCCTTGGCTTGCATCAAGCCTCTGGGTGGTGAATATATGTGTGTTGCACAAAGCCCGCTGCCTCCGCCAGCGTGGGTTCGGTGGTAGCCATGCCATCGATGCTTCATGGTGACGTAGCGCTTGGACGGCATCCACGACGGTTCGACCGAAGAGAACCTTGTCATTCTTCTGGAGGATTTCTTTGGCAATCTTGGCAGATGAAACAACAACTGTTGTTACATGGCCCAGCTTTAGGGTCATCAGTGGGCCATATGTGGTGGAGAGCTGGGCAAGTGACTCGTTGGGCTTGTTACCGAGTCTGAAAAGGCTTCCAACGATGGGAAGTGGGAAAGGGCCTGGTGGGAGGCGGCCCTGGTCAGACCTTTTCCTTGCAAGGAGGAGGAGGACATGGATGCATGACCACGTAATCGAAATCCATACAAAGAAAGAAGAGTAGTCCATCTCTCTCCCTCTCTCTCTATCCGGCTCTATCCGGCTACGAGAGTATGGATATATACTGGATCTGGAAGATGCTATATATTGGCATGCATTTTTGGAAGTCCACTTTCTAGTTTGCGTGAGATCCGAGCCCCTCAACAGAAGGGTGTGCTTCAGTTGGGATTCCATGTCTAAGAATTAGGTGGGCCACAAATGGACAATGTGTACGCAGCCAATGAGCAGAGAAGAGACTGAATTTTCGCCCAGGGTACGTAACAAGTAAAAAAATTAAGTGGATATATATGATCTTGCCTTTTCCACGAGTGTTTTGTGGCCTAGTTCTCACGGGTGATGGCACACATGGCAGAGAAGGAAGTTGGATCGTTCGATCTGCAATATGTGTGTGTAAGTTGACGAGTGTTTAACATTGCTACTACAATCTTGGATACACGTGTTTTATGCGCGCAGCGCGTGAATTAGGCAAGCCATGCATTTTATGCAGCGTGTGAATCACGCAAGCCGATAGGCTTGATTTAGATGATACAAACAGACTCCTTCTGGACAAGGTGGGCCTAGGGGCATTGAGAAGGCCTTGATCAGGGCCCCCGTGGCGGCCCTCCCTCTTTTCTTGTTGTTAGCGGCTGCTTTCTCCTTGTCTGGCTGGCGGGTGATGTACACAGATCGCACTGTGCTTTTGGTAGCCTCTTTTCGATTTTTTTTTTTTTTTTTTTCTAGCTTAGCTCCTGGATATGATAGGTGCCGTGTGTATTCTTTTTGTTCCTAGATATGATAGGTGTAGCCTGTATTCTTTTTGTTCCTGGATATGATAGGTGTTGTCTGTATTCTTTTTGCCTGGACCCACTCGAATGGTTGTAAATTGCTGTGATTAATGAAATCTAGTGGTATCAGTCCACTTTCCAATAATTTAAAAAAAAAAAAAAAAAAAAAAAAAAACACTAAGAAAATAATTTAAAATTGTATCTAAAAGTTTTAGGTCTATACTCATGTCGAACGCACGCACGCACTCATACACTCACTCCACATTCTCCCGCACACTCGCATACAGAGATTGCTTGAACATGTGACTTTGTGTTGAAACTCCGTTGGGTCTACCACCAAGGCATGGCAACAGGTACATCAGGCTGATATTCGTATCTACCTTTCATCGTAGTAAGTTACACTTGATTAATGGCTTTAATTAAAGATATGCACCATGGTTGCCCCACCAAAAACCCTATGGTTGTCATCACATTCTCTAACTGGCATCCATCGTACATATCAGATGATCCGATCCATCTTTGATTTGGGCTTATTTTGTATAGCCATCCTTTTTTTTTTTTTCCAATCATGGATGGGATGGATAGGATTGCCTAAAAAAGTGATTCTTTAGAATCATAAGCAATCCATGATGATCTGTAGGTGAAAAACGAGGAAGCCATTGTCTAGGGGCCGGCCACAAGAGAAGGCGTGTGCTAGGAGAAGAAGATCATCCGATAATGCGGAAGGGCGACAGCATAGTAGGAGGTCTCCGGAACACGGTAAAGAATAGGAATGGAGTGTCGTAAGGCAGCAGAAGCCGGATGCGGGAGGCTATAGCCACTTCTTTGGAAATCTTCCTTTTGATTGCATGTTAGACATACCGGCAAATATGGTGGTGTTTAAATTAGATGATTTGTACAATAAAGCTTCGGGAGAAATCCTAAAATTTGTTATGAGAAATTTCCAACTGGGCGATCCATTTACGGCCCATTTTTCTTTTTAAGCCCACTTATTTTTAGCTCCCAATAATATGCCCCAGTGTACGGACAGCTTTTCTCATGTCGAAAATGCCCCTACTTTTTTCCTTCCAATGCGGATCGGCTGGTGCTCGAAGACGAGCGCTGACGCTCCTCAAACACTGAGTTGTACGAACAGTTCAAAAGAGATCAAAGTTACATGGCCCCATAGACATGTATTTATTATATCCACAACGTTCATTCATATTTCGAGACCATCTCCGAGCATTATCCAAAAAAAAAAAAAACATATCCAAAGATCAATTGGACCACACCACAAAGAGCAGCGGGAAAATTATATTTCACCGTTGAAAGTTTTATAGAGCCCACCATAACATTTATTTTCCATCCAATCTATTCGTAAGGTCACAAAGACCTGAATGAAGAGGAAAAACAAATTTCATAATGATCCAAAACATTTGTTACCCTTAAAAGGGTTTCAATGGTACACGTTTAAAGAAGCATGGTAATATCTTGGATCCTTACTCTTGCTCGGCTGGTAGACTCTTGGGAGTTTCAACACCCGGTCAAGGGTTCGAGTATCCATAGGTGGTGAAAGCCTACTATGGCGTGAGTGTCTGGGGGTGTGTGTGCGTGGGTTTAGAATTTTATTTTTTATTTTTTTTATTTTTTAAAAAAGGGTAATATCTTATGCTATGGTAAGACCTATGGCTGGATATCATAATCCGTAGCCATAGGGGCCTCCCCCAGTGATCAAATCCAAATCGAGGTGGGTTCGCTGAACTGGTGCCCCACTTGCTGGCCTGTCCGGGTAGGCCACTCATATCTGGCGGCTCCCCTATCGCTACGGATTATAACCGTAGCGATAGGTATTGTAAGCCGGTCTGCCTTTGATTTATTTATTTATTTATTTTTTTACATGGAGAACTTTATTCTACCTACATTTTTCTCTAATACATATTTATATAAATATGTACATGTAAGCATATAAAAAAAAATTTCTCTCTTTTTTTCATTTCTTTCTTTATTTATTTAATAAGAATATCTTCTAAGCCAAAATTAGTTACTTGACGTACCCTATATGATTTTGGGGTAGGAGAAGCTACTTTAGCCAACCAACTTGGTTATTTTCTAAGATTCCATCAGGTCGATGGTCGAAAATCCATTTTATTTACTCTGCGGTCAATTTCATTCATTTCATTTACTTCGCGATCAATTCCATGCATTTCATAGTCAATCCCGATGATTCCCCTTCACTTCACGGTTAATTCCATGCATATCACGGTCAATTCCCTTCACTTCATGGTCAATTCCGTGCATTTCACGGTCAATTCCCTTCATTTACGGTCAATTCCATGCATTACACGGTCAATTCCGGTGATTCCCCTTCACTTCACAGTCAATTCAATTCATTTCACGGTCAATTCCCTTCACTTCACAGTCAATTCCGTGCATTTCATGGTCAATTCCGTGATTTCTCCCCGGATGTGGGGAGGGACTTGAGAAAGTGAGCTGAATGCGACTGTCTCCTGGGAGCCGCTTCCC
This sequence comes from Magnolia sinica, assembly GCF_029962835.1. Lineage (NCBI taxonomy): Eukaryota > Viridiplantae > Streptophyta > Magnoliopsida > Magnoliales > Magnoliaceae > Magnolia > Magnolia sinica. Next base: position 18,110,907 of record NC_080578.1, on the reverse strand, counting down.
AGTTTCGCAAAAGGGTCAGCCACTCCATTTGCCTCCCTGACTGTATGGTGGACTATCACATCGGCTCTCTAAAGGAAAATCTTAGGATGAGCGCTCCAGTACCACAGCTGCGGGGAGAAGCAGAACCCCTTTGCCGCCATGTCGACCATTTCTTAGGAGTCGGTTCTACCGCAATTTTTCGGTATCCCTGGTACACAGTGAGGGCGAGGCCCTCAATCATCGAGCATGCCTCAGCTTGATTGTTGGATCCCATGCCATAAGCTGCCGCGAACGTAAAAATGAAGTTTCCACCTCTACCCCGTAAAATTCTCCCTCCATTAGACAGCCCTGGGTTTCCTCAGGAAGAGCCATCCACATCTAGTCTCCGGTTTTGTCCATCTCACCACCTCAAGCTTCCCTCGTCTAGGTGGGGGGCCTTTGATCCTTAAAGCTTGCAAGAACAACAGATGGGAGAGAGAGGCTGGCGACGATGATGGTAGGCTCAATCCAATTCTGCTCAGCCAGGTGCAGGTACGAGCGATGATTCTCCCATGCTTCATGTCATTACCTTCCATCCCGCTTTCATTTCTCTCCTTCCATACTTCCCAAAATAGAAAGCATGCCTAAGAGGGAGGGGAAGATATCATGCGAGGGGGTGGAGGAGGCCTTAGACCAGCAATGAACTGCTCTTGCAGCTGCACCTTGGTCCAGCGGAGTAGATAGGTCGAACATCGTCGAAAAGAAATCTCAAACTAAAGATGCCTTGCTGCCTGTGGAGAACAAATGGTCCAGCGTCTCAGTGGACGGGGCAGCAAAGGGGGTGATCACCGGATTACAACATTCACTATTGAAGTTAATGGGACGCCCCTGGCCTGCACTCTAGTAGCCTACACACACACACACACACACACACATATACACACACACACACACTCACCCATAAGGGATTTAAGATGGAAAATGGGCCTAGCTACCTGCACTGAAGAATGTCCAAGTCCGGCCCATGAACAAACACCATAGTTGGTTAGCTTTGCGTCATTCAGTAAAAGATGGCTAGCGAAAGATGGAAAGTAGTAGGGAATTAAGAATATAGATGTGTGCGGACTATGAACCATTCCCAGCAATATTAAAAATTGTTTGCTCTTAAACCGGTTAGACATAGTAATATCTTAGGCCCGTTAGGAATTGGTGATATCCATAGTACATTAACCATCATAATTTTTGTGTGTTTTATTGTTTGCTCTGTAATTTGATGTGCTTGTAGTATCATGTCTTCAGAAAGAAATAGGTCGGCAGCTGACATGATATGTTTGCCACATCTAGCTAACTTGTCAAATATATGTACCCAACCAAAATAATTAGGTGGACAAAAAGTCTTTCTATTTAAATCCTGAGTTGCGTGTGTATTTTGATGTTTTTAAGTGGTGTGAATTATTTTTTGTAGTGCATCTGTTGGACGGGTTGGACATGGTATGATTATTGGGAAGGTCATACAATTATTCATCACTTTTTAAAGTAAAAAGGTTTACAATGGGCATTCCTATTGTTTCTACTGCTTGAAAAGAAATTTCCTAGCTTAGAGGTAAAAATCCAGTTTACTGTAAATAATGAAATAGTAACATTCACGTTCACCCCAACGGACCACAAAATTAACATACATTGTGCAGATAGGACCAATTATGAGACACATGTATGCAAAATCCAGCGACCAAAAAGGAATGCATCACCTTGAAGATCAGTATGCGTGAAAATAAGGCACAACTATTGATCAGGTGGGCCACATCCTGGAAAAAGCAGGCAGTGGATATAAATGGACTGGCACTGTATTTATTACTACAGGTACACACGTATGGCTACCTAATTAAAGGATTTGTTTTTTTTGTTTTTTTTGGAACAATGATCTTCAGGCCATAACACTTTTAAGCCGCTTGGATGTAGTATACAGAGTGTACGTACAGTCAGCTGTATGTTTGACAAGTTAGCTAGCTGTCGTAAACATTCATTGTGAAGTGGTGACGAGCTGGATTTTCCCATTGAGAAAAGAGATTCGTGAAGTGGCGACGTGCTGGATTTGGCCATTGAGAAAAGAGATTATGAGCATATTAGCTCTGTGGTGTTGCCATGTTATAAGACAATATTTGGAAAAAGAGATTGTGTGTTATATTGAGCCACACACAACCCATATATTTATACTAGAATATTAAATGATTAGAGAAAAATATAATTAGAAACAATGTAGAAAAAGGAAGATACAGATGAATTGGATGGATGAGCTCATATCACGAATCCGAAGGGTTCAGTTTCCAACTCGTTCTTTCAACACTCCCCCTCAAGCTGGGTATGAAGATAATCAAAAAGCAAAGCTTGGAAGTAATTGCATCATGCCAGTCACGTGAAAGAGGTTTAGTGGAAACATCTGCTAGTTGGTTCCCAATGCAAACTGTGGAGTTACAATTTCATGGGACTTAATTTTCTCTCGAATAAAATGACAATCCACCTCAATATGCTTTGTGCCCTTATGTAAGACTGGATTGCTAGAAATGTGAATGACAGTCCGATTACCACACATCATCTGCATAGGTGTATATGGAGAGAAGCCAAGCTCGGTCAGAAATTTCTTTAGCCAAAGTAACTTACAAGTGGCATGGGCCATAGCCCTGTATTTGGCCTCAACACTAGATTGAGCAACAACCGGCTGCTTCTTACTTTTCCAAGTAATCAAATTTCTCCCCACAAGCGAGCAATAACCGGCTGCTTCTTACTTTTCCAAGTAATCAAATTTCCCCCCACAAGCGAGCAATAACCGGTTGTAGATTTTCGGTCATCTTTGGCACAGGCCCAGTCTACATCAGAAAAAGAGGAAATAGACAAGTATCCATGTTTGGAATAAAGAAGGCCCTTACAGGAGAGCCTTTGAGATAGCGGAGAACATGATGGGCAACATCCTAATGGGCAACCCACACTCACAGCATGAGAGATATCGTGTTTTGTAATAGTCAAGTAAATAAGTTGGCCAATGAGTCATTGATAAGGACCAAGATCAGAGAGAGACTCACCATGAAGAGAGGTGAGCTAATGATCCTATCTCATTGAGTAAGTCTAGTGCATATTTCCTCTGACATAAGGAAATACCATAGAAAGAATGAGCAATCTCAATACTAAGAAAATAATGCAAGAAGCCCAAATCTTTTACCTCAAAGGTGCTAGCAAGATGTGATTTAATGCTGGATATAGTAGTAGAATCATCGCTTATAACAATGATGTCATCAACGTAGATCGAGACCACTATGAGCCCATTGGTGTGCGCTTCCAAAAAATGGAATGATCGGATCTGCACTGGTGAAAGTGAGCAGCCTGCATGGCATGAGTAAATTTGTTAAACCATGCCCGTGGTGACTTGCGAAGGTGACAAACTTTATGTTCCTCCCCCTTATGACGAAACCTAGGAAGTAAGGACATATACACTTCTTCATGAAGGTCACCATGTAAAAAATATTCTTGACATCAAGTTGATGCATTAACCAACCCAAATTTGCAGTTATGGATAAGAGAACCTGAATAGAATTCATTTTTGCAACCGGGAAAAAATTCTCCATGTAGTCTCGATGCCACAAGTGTATGTGAAGGCTTTTGCAACAAGGCGTGCTTTATACCGATCAATGGTACCATCAGGTTTATGCTTGACAATGTAAACCTATTTACAGCCAATAGTATGTTTTCTGGCCGATAAATCAAGAAGATCCCAAGTTTGATTTATTTATTTATTTATTTGTAAGGCATTCATCTCCTCAGGCATAGCATGCTTCTAGTGAAGGCATGCCAAGGCCACAACCACTCGTATTGAAATAGAGACAGAATCAACATTAGCAATAAAAGCTTTATAGAACGGAGATAATGACTAATAAGAAACTAAATGTTGAATAAGATGAAATGTACAAGGACTAATACCTTTCCCGGGAGATACAGAAAGATCCGAGTTAGGAGCAGATCTCGGAGCATGTGATGATGGTGGAGGCAGTGACATGTTGGCTTACCCTTTTCTATGTTGTAAGATAGATGAGGCTTGAGTGCAAACATTGGAGAGGTCGAGTGTTGGGGCGAGTTGAGCGGCGTGGTATAGGTGAAGGTGGAGGCGGGTGAAGTGATGGCGGATAGAATGGAGCAAATGAGGAAGGTATTACTGGAGATGGAGGAGATGATGGTGATGGTGGAAGAGGTGAGGTCGGGGTCGATGAGTCTAGTAAATGGATATGAGTAACGTGTGGGGATAAGAGAGGAGAGGAAGTCTTTGGAGAAAAGAAACTGAGAGACTAAAAAATGTCGCATCTAGAGTGATATAGTGACGACCAGTATGAGGATCCACAAATTTATAACATTTTTTAGTAGGTGAATACCCAACAAACATCCAAGAGATGGATCTATCTGATAAATTTGTTCGAGAGGGAGAGAAGTCATGCACATAAGCAGTGCAGCCGAAAACGCGAAGAGGAATATCAGTGACATGGTGAACTTTCTTAAACAAGGAAATTAGAGTCTGAAAGTTTAAAGCAGAAGATGCAGTCGATTGGCCAAGTAGCATGCGGTGAGAATTGCATCTTCCCAATAGCGTTTGGGAACATGCATCTTAGTGAGGAGGCAAGGAGTGATATTTAACAATTGTTGGTTTTTTTTTCTTTCTGCCATCCCATTCTACTAAGGAGTGGAAGCACAAGTGGCGTTTAACTCGATGCCATGTTGACAAAGGCAGGAAAGAAAAACAGTGGAAAGGTATTCGCTACTGAAAAGGCCAAGCTATATGTCATGGAGCGGAGGGGGGGTGTGAATAGGACAATGCCAAATTTAAAATAATAACAGCGGAATTAAATAATGAGATAACCAAATAAAAGAAATCAATTCACAATACTAAAATGAAAGGCAACCTCAATAAACAAGTATTGAGAGGTTGATACAAATGTTGTTCTAAGGGTAACCTTACACCATAAAAACCAAGGGTTTATGGCAGGACAACTTTATTTCTAGAATGTTTTTCGTATCAAAAACTCAAACCGAAGAGTAATAAATAAATAGTAAGGAATTGAAATAAATTGCAAGAATTTAAATCTAAATTATTACAACATTCCCCACGGTGCTTGAAATGTAAATATTACAACATTCACATCCACACATACATTCCACAAACTTGAATGATAAAAGATAGGAAATATAAATCACACATCCACAAAACACAAAGAGTTATAGTAGTTCGCTTATGTGTACACCAACTGTTAAACAACAGTCACATAGCTTGCTACTCCACTCCTAATATCCTCACACAGGGGATATTAGCGTTCACTATGAAAATAGGTTTCACAGGTTCACCTAAAACCTTTACAATTGTGTCTTTCAAATGGGCTTAAACAATTTAAAAACCCCACTTCTGAGTTTTCGTGGCTCTCCTCAAATAACCACTAGATTGAGATTTTTCTGGCTTAATCTTAAACAAAAACCAAATTGAAGGAAATTTACAATACAGTAAAATACCTAGATTTCTCCTTTTGTAGCAGCCCGGAAGAACCAATCGGAGTAAAAGTTCGAATGTGGAAGTTCAAATGTGGAAGTTCAATGTCCAATACTCACTTTGAAATGGTTCTAGGTTCTAATTGATTTTAAATTAAACCAATTGGGCTAGCTATATTTGATTTTGATTCCAAGAAGAGGGAATACAATAATTCCTTTTTTCAATTCAGATTGGAATATAGAAACAAAATCAAATTAATAAAGCTAACAAAAGAGAATATTAAATAAGTACAATGTAGCTTAAAAATGAACACTAACTTATTTCAGAGTGATGCCTTGATTTTTCTAGAAATTTGATATAAAACTCTGAAATTCATGTTCTATTTATAGTTACAGAAATCTCATCTACGACTGGTCGTAGACCGAACAGATTTTTAAAATTTTAAGCGCAATCGAATAAAACCATTTCACTACCGGTCGTAGGGTGTCCACGACTGGTCGTGTGCCCTCCACGACTGGTCGTGAGCATCCCACGACTGGTCGTGAGAAACCAGGAACAGTTGCTGGAATTTGAATCGTAGGTCCAGGATTGGTCGTAGGACGAGTCATGCACTATTCACACGACCGGTCAAATAGAGTCAAGGACTGGTCGTAGCTCAACCAAAAAATTTTAAAAATTTGCAACAACTTAGGACTGGTCGAGCCACAGCTAGGACTAGTCGAACAGAGTTTAGAACTAGTCTTAGAACAGTCCAAATACATGAAAAGTAATTCAATTTGAATTATGTAAACAAAATGACCTACCCTAAGGTCAATCTAAGGTCAATCATACCTTGAAAGTGAGGTATGCACATTGAGACTTCATTTTTTTAGATGATAGTTGACCTTTGAAGATTGTAAAGCTTGAGATCTCTCTACTTAATGTAACATTGAGCTTGAGATCTTTTAGAGCTTGAATTACACTTGACTTGGGTCTTGAACAAGATCACTTCTTCCGTTGTAGCTTGTACTTGCATTTCTTCAAATGGTTTGAAGTAGTTCTTCGTTCTTGACTTGAAGCAAAGTGTTTAGAGAGGTGATGCAATGTCTTGAACATATATACCAATGAGCTACACAAGATATAGATTGAGGTTTTGACACCACAAAATTTTACAACCAAAGGAGCATAAAACCATAGCACTTACAACTACCATTATCACAGTGAAGAATCTTGATTTTTACATCAAATTGATTAATCAACCAACTATGAAAAGATCTAAAAGTTTTAAACACTTCACTTTTATTTTTAAGAAGATAGATCCATGTCATCTTGGTAGTACAATCCATAAAAGGCACAAAATATTAAAATCCCCTGGAGGAGGGAATAGGAGCAGGTCCCAAACATCAAATTGAATGACAGAAAACATAGAACCAGAGTCTTTATTCAAGATTAAAGGAAATGAAACACGTTTATGTTTGGATAAAGCACAAGTACTACATTGAAAGGCTAACATCTTTATGGGAAGCTAAAGTAGGAAATAAATTATGTAAAATGGAAAAGGCGGGACGACCATAACGAGAGTGCCATCGATAAAAATCCTCCTGAGTGATTGAAACAAGATGGGATGCAGCTCTAGGTTGAACATCAGCATCCAATTGGTAAAGACTAGAATGTTCACAACCACCACCAATTATCTTCTGCATCTTGAGATCCTGAAACATACAATGAGATGGGAGAAAAATGGTAGCATGGTTAAATTGTTCGGTGAGTGTACTAAGGGAAAGAAAATTGGAGTCAAGACCCGAGACAAGAAGGGTCTTGTCGAGGGAGACAATAGAGGTTAGAGGAACAGTTTCCGACCCCGTAATGGGAGTAAGGTTTTCATCGACTAACTTTACTGATCCTAAAGTAAAACTGGGATGAAAAGATAAAAAACTACCATGTTTGATCCAACAAGTGTCAACCATATATATGGTTGGTATGTTTGCAATGAGTGCAAAAAAGAGAACCACGACCATGGCTTCGAATTCCACGACCACATCCCCGATCATCAAAAAAAGGAGTATCAGCCTGTAAGGCAGACTGTGTGATAGAGACAGGTGGAATCATAACCTACTTCCATTTTTCTTCTCTTGCGAGCTGAGCATAAACCTGATTCAAGGTCATCGTCTCAACATTGTGGATGATCTGTTGTCGAAGTATCTTGTACTCATCATTAAGGCCATCTAAGAACTTAAAGATCCAGCGTTGCTCCTACCGTTTTTTATAAGAATCACATCTCGAGAACAGTAGGTATCTTCCTCGTCATGAAAGGCAAGCTCCTCCCATAAAATCCAGAGTTTAACATGGTACTCTGTGAGGCTCTTGTCGTTTTGTTGGAGAGATGTTATCTCCTTCTCTAATTGAAAGATGCATTACATGTTGTACGCATTGCTATAGAGTTTGTGGATCATGTCCCATATTTCTTTCGCCGTCTTTAAGAAAAGAAGGCTACTCCGGACATTGTTGACCATGGAGTTCCATAACCATGACATGAAAATCATGTCGTCAAATTCCCACTTTACTTTCTTCGGGTCTCTATCAGCTAAACAAGGAAGGGTCCCAGTGATGTGGCCAAGTTTTCACTTGCCGCTAATAAAGATGCAGACAACCTTTTACCACTAAAGAAAATTGGGCCCTGTGAGAGAAGAGGATGTGATCTTCAGACCAAGATTTCCAGACTGTCTAAGATCCACATCATGAGAGAACAAAATATCGTCAGAGTCCTTTAACGGTACCATGGAGAAATATCAAGAAGAGGAGAACCACTAATTTTATTTTATTTATTATTTTTTTTATTTTTTATTTTTCAACTAATAAGCATGCTGACGTCGTGTAACACCTCGAACTTTTCAATACCCGAGTATTGAAAATTCTTAAGTGTTACCATAAAATTTAATTTAGTATATACATATGTATATCACCAATTTAACCTATCCTAACCTTACATCTATTCTCCAACATGAATTTGATCATTGAGAATGATCTTCATCTATAGATCAAGTCATCAGACCGTTAATTTTAAGATAAGATTATCATATATTCAAGTATTCTCACTTATCTATCATAACTAACTGTTTAATCAACTATCCACCTATATGTAAAGATATCTGACCGTCCACTTTGAGTTTGGACCACCCGATCGTAAAACTAACTACTTGATATTTACATCCACTCGTAAACATATCAAACTGAGATTTTGATCCATTCATCTTGTTCACAACCTATGAATATGTTTAACACAACATCAGAACTATAATATGAGAAACTTACACATGTGAACAAGTTACTTAAATCTAATGGTATTCATGTTCTACCACTTGATCACTCCATAAACCTACTTGTGTTCATCCATTTACAAAACCGACCATATAACCACCTACATACATGATCAGAGTACTAACCATCAAGTTTTCTTCTTTTTAACATGTCATCTAACCATCCATTATATTTAGATTCACTAAACGGGACGCCTAAATATCAGAATGAATAGCTCAGTTCGAAGATTGTAAGATATATACTACAACTACCTGCTGACTTCTCTATTAGATATATGAAAGTGTTGATTTAGACTCAGGGCAGTATAACCCATTAAAAAGGCATCTGGGTCATCTACAAGCGATCAAGACCCAAAATGGGGTGATGGAAAGAGAATGAAAAATAAAAAATGTCTGTGAAATTTCAATGCATTTAGATGATGTAGTTCGACATTACGGATAATGGAAGTTAGAGAAACAAATGATGACAAAATTATAAATACTTAATGTCATTAACATATACCCCTGAATTCTAGATCACATAGTTCTCATGATCCATTTCATGTGAAATTTTAGATCATTCCTATTTATCATAAATTAACCATACACATCGAATTTCAGCCTATAGATCATTGTAAAAGTAGCCCAATTGACAAATCTACCCCTTAACCATTGATTTTGATGTCTATCTAGAAAGGTCATGGGTAGTCACAGTAGGATATTTCCCTTCATATGAATGACTTGGATTTTCTATCATATAAACCATATGAAAACCCCACCTTACAGGCTTTTACTAGCCATTTTAAGCTTACTAACTCTTCCTAAATCTAAAGCTTCCGATTGACCCACATTACACTGTTAATCACAACTTAAATTTAGAACACACTTTGGATTTATATAACTACGATATCATATAAAATTTAGACCTCAATATATAATCTTATACCGTTGAATGGTGGCCGCCTTGACTCCAATTCCTTCCTTTTGGTGCAAAAGGTGAAATTTTAGGTTGAAGCCTTTTTCACCATCGATCAACCACCAACTTTTATCCAACCATTTTCCTATCATGACTATACATTTCTCTCAAAATTGAGCCTTGATCATTAAGTGTTGATCATTAATTTAAATCAAGTTCGCTTTGGCACTCGTTTGAAGAATTTTTAAGATAGGCTAATCTAAATTTCAGATCACCAAGAAAATCATGTACTCTGACTTTATTCAACGACCCCGACATACTGGACGAATTATATTTAAAGAACGATCACTAAAAAAAGTCAAATTGGAGAAATCTAATATAAGTGGGATGTGAAAGAGAAAGAGAAGCCTAGACGCCATCATCCTCTTCCTTCTCCACACGGATGATGTCACCTTCTTGCTCAAGTGATGTCGTGGTTCATATAAAAGCTTTCCTACATCGAGATCTACCTTGGGTTTAGATCTAGGACTAAAGTGAGAGATTCTTTTAAGCTTACACTAATTCGAGTTGATATGATTTATCTTATTTTTACATACTTTCATATTACTGTAATTTTTCATGCAATTGATTGAAGGACCATTATGAATTATTTATCCTTTTAAAAATTATGGTTAAGGTATGATTTTAATTATACGTGATTTTTATGAATTTATATGGGGTGATAGATAAAAAGCATTGCCCTTTGCCAATTTTGAGAGCGACGTGTACTTCCACTCTATATTGAGTTGGTATTTTGCTCTTCTCCCCTTGTTCTTATTAAGTTAGCCTATTTGCTACTCTTCTCTTTTATTGAGATAACTTCATGCAACTTTTCTCATTTATTAGGTTAGCCTTATGCTACCTCCCTTTTTGTCTTGGGCATGTGTCTTGGAATTCTAAAACCCTCATGGTTTGACTTGTTTCTCTATTGATGCAAGTGATGTGTTCACTACCAAAAAATCGGGCAAAGGATACAGCCTATGGCGGAATTTTGCTACGGTTTAAAGCCGTAGCTATATAGCTACGGATTTAATCCATAGCTAAAGCCTGTATATCCGTAGCTAAATCCGACGAAAAAACAAGCTGCGCGGGTCCTTCCTATTTCATTGACGCGGGCCTTTTTTTTTCATTCCCTCTCTCTCAAACATCCCTCTCACGCCTCCACCTCACCCCCACGCCCTAGCCGCACCTCCACCTCTCTCTCTCTCTCTCTCTCTCTCTGAATTGGAAGAAGGTCCCCACGCCCTAGCCGCACCCCCACCTCTATCTCTCTCTATCTCTCTCTCTTTGAATTGGAAGAAGGTCCCCACGCCCTAGCTGCACCTCCACGCTCTATCTCATGTCTACCATCTTTGATGCCTACAAGAAACAAAAACGGCAGATCAAGGCCTATGCATTCCATGCGTTCGCAGACCCTAGCTGCCCAGTCGACTACTCGGGCCTGTTTCGCGACAATATCCGATCGTTCCTCCAGGAATGTGCTAAGATCGAGGACTACAATGTCGAAGGGATGCCGACATGGTGCACGTTGCTCGTCAATGAGAGCAGCGGTGTCGTTGTCCGTCTCTATTTGATCGAAGAAAATGTCAAGCACTCGAGCTGACTGTTCTGCGATTTCTGTTGTTGCATCGGTAAGGAATTACTGATTTGGATTTGTCACGTTTGATTGGAAATGGGATTTTCTTGAATTGGAATTTGCAGGATTTGGGTTTTGAATTGGGGATTTGGGTTAGAATAATGAATTTTGAGAATCACGATGAATTCTTTTTGGCAATTCATTAACATGGCATCTGTCATTGTAACCCTAACTGGATTTCTTGTGAGAAGTGATGAATTGGCTCTATGTTAATTTCCCCCCTGCATTTCTACCCTCGACCTGAATTGGGAATCGGACTTGTGTAGGATTCTTTTAGGCGTCATGATATAAACCAGAGTGTGTTTGTTAAAAAAACCTTTTGGATTTGGGTGGGATTCTTTTCAGCAACGAATTTCAGTTATTGGGTGATTTTTTTTTTCCATTTCTAGACCTGAATCGGTTTCCTGAATTGGGGATGGGATCATGAAGAATTCCTCTTGATCCAAATCAGGTATTGTGATTTATGTCTTTTCTATGACAGAATCTTATTTCTTACAATTAGTCATGGATAGTTGTATAGTTGTCAAGGTATTTTCTTCATTTGAAGGTATAGGAAGCCTATGAACTCATTTTCAACTATTTCAGGCCTGTTTTGCAAATCAAAACATAAGATTTGATGTATTTAAATGAGGACCAAATCCATATCCTGTTTTGGGTTTTATCCATTGTTGGAATTAGTGGTGCTAAATCTTAGTAATTTGAATTATTTTTAGCATTTAATGGTTTTGGGAAAGAAATTAAAATAAAACCATGTTCCTATTTTGTGCATTGTAATTACTGATTTTCAAGACATTGAAACTCCATGCAGGTCAAGAAGACTATAACAGGCTGAGACCTCTCAGCTACAGTGGCGCTGATGTCTCTCTCCTTGCTTTCTCTCTCATTAGCAGGCCTAGTTTTGAGAACATAGCAAGGAAGGTGAGCTTATTTGATTGTCCTGCTGTGATTTTTTTTTTTTTTCAATACCCAATTGTATTTTGTTGGCATTGATATTCTGCTCAAAGTAATATTAATGATGCTGTATTCTTGGGGTACACTTTTCTGATTTTCTGTGACTTTCTTTTTCCGGATTCTGTTATTTGTATTGGTTTCTGTTTGTATTTCACATGTGCTGAATCTCAATATGTTCTGTTATAGTTCTAGTCCTGAGCCTGCCTCTTCCTTGTTGAACTCTTGCTTTTACTTTACTCTAACATTGCTCATTTTTATACTTTTATTACCTGTTCTGATCTTCTGGCCACTAAGCTGGATTCGCACTATCCAACTATTGGTGACTCATGGTGTTGTGGCTTCAAAAACATCACGCACCTGGTTCACCACTCACCAATGGTGGCTCAGTCACTTAGCATCAAAACTTGACCGTCCAATATGGGAAAAACAAAGAGGTCAGGCAGATTTGTGAGTTGCCTGAGTCGACTCAGTAAATCCACCCCATTTTGAGTCGTACCAAGCACCTAGCTAACCAGGTGTCAACAAATGGGGCAATAGAAGATCAAAGGGCAACTAAACTGATTTGCTGGCATTTGGATCATGGGGTTTAAGATGGAGAGTCACTAAACTGATTCTATCATTTCCAGTCTCTAATATCTCCAATGATTTCTATCTTGCAACGTATCATTGGAAATTTCTAATACACCGCCTAGTTTCTCAAATTAGCTTCGAATTCAATTGTTAGGTTTTAGTTTATTAGCGTTGTTTTTTAATTGTGTAGATATTTGTTAATCAAATCAACCCAGAAATTGCTAAAGCAGGGTGACACCAATTTAATTCATATTGATGGCCGATCTTTAGTTGTATTCTCATGCATTTCGAGCAGGCCTGAAGCAATCCTAGCTAGAATTTGGGGCCTAGTTCTGCCATTTTGAATGGAATGGAGCTAGCTCCACTGGTTTACCTAGAATAGGAATCAAATAAATTTCCTAAATCAGATGATATCTATGTAGCCTGCATCTTTTCTGTGCATGTGGACTGTCTGATGATGAATCTGAAGCATCCAACTGATGGGCAAGCTTGGATTTTCCATGTTTCAAAACTCTGCTATCTAAACAGTGAGCTTCAACAATTTCTTCTCACCTAAAACATATTAAATATAGATGGTGCTTAAGGGGATCCATGAGGTCCATTGGAATATATGTGTTTGATCTAATCCGTCCAAAAATTCTGATATATAGTTTCAAAACTCTGCTATCTAAACAGTGAGCTTCAACAATTTCTTCTCACCTAAAACATCTATTGTTTGGACAACATGGGAATAGTGAAGTGTAACATCTTTGGAAAGATGCAAACCACTAATTGTAGTTTGTGTTCTTGTTATTTCTAGTTAGTTATAGTGCCCATGTTATTGACATCCTGTTTGGTTTGTCTACAGTGAGTTTCAGCTAATTCATGAATTGTGCTTATATGTACTATCTTCATCACAAAGGACAAAACTTATACGAGCAACACTGGCAACATTGCATGCTTTTCTATCATGGATTCCTCTGGGCTATATATTTGAATCCCTGCTGGTTTGTGTTTTAACAACTACGGATCTAAAGAGTTATTAGTGCTAAGTTACTTTTGGTTTCTATATTTTTCTGTAACATTTTCCTTTATCCGACTTTCTTATCTCCCATTAATCTTATGCATTTGCTAATGTTTTGTGGATGTGATAGCTGGAAACACTCCTAAAGTACTTTCCCATGGCATTGTATAGGAATCTTATTCTCCTGTGTTTAACAGATGTAAGAATCTATTTCACAGTTCAATAGAAATCTATATTTTACCATTTTTCTCTGTTAAGTAGTGATTATTCTATGTTTCCTAATGTCATGATGTTCACAGGTTTCGTCCCTTCAATTTGAAGATTACTATGACATGCAATATGTTAAAATGTACACTATGTTCATGATGCAACTACCGGTATCGTTCTGTTATCATTGCATATTTGCATGTGTATTAGTTCTATATCCAAAATTGCTATTTGTTTCCTTGAGTGTGCTCAATGACACATCATCTAATGTTCCATAGAGTATTCTCCCACTTGGAATGAATACTCCTAATTCTTATGCAAATGGTAAGAGCAGGTACTTCTTCATTGCATGGAATTGCTGCATGCATGTAAACTCATGATGCCTCTGCTGCATCTTCATACTGAGATTCTGATGTGCCATTGAGCATGTCTGATATGCTTCTTTTGGTCCATTCAGGCATTTATTCAAAATCTAGCCCTTTTTTTCACTTCATTTTACAAGGCAAGTTCCTCGGCTGTATAGTGAATAGATAATATGAATGCCAAGATTTAAAAGGTGAAGAGTTCATGATGTATATGGAGCAATACTGATTGCACATGTCCTATTGAGTTTAGTCAAGTTTGGTTCAAACCGAATATACTGACAGTTCATACTTGTTTGTATAGGTTCCACTGTCGGCATGCCGTTATTCAGTCCATTTTTAATGTTCTTTGAGTGCTTGAGTAGTTTTATTAAAACCAAACTAAAAAGGGTTCCAGTTCTAGTTGAACTCGGTTGGATTGGATGGTCTGGTCTAGTTTTTAAAACACTAGACCTAACCTATAATTCCATTTGTATGCTTAGGGCTTGGTTTTCAATGAGATTAGTTTTTGAAAAAAATTCATACACTTTCAAATCTATCACCTCTCACTTGTAATCTTTTGTAGTGTTAAAGATAAATTGTAGCACATGTTACTTTGTCACTTAAGAACATGTGGTACCCTGGCACATGGGGCGGTTGAATATGGATTGTAGCTCACGGTGCCCCGTGGCATATCCGCATGTGGTGCACAAGCGGAGCTTGAAGATGGGCGAGGGAGATGTGGTGCATGGGCATGGCGTACGCTTGTACAATCATACATGCGGAAAACTTAAAGATGAAGGTGTACTATGCTAATATATGATAAATTGATATGTAGGCATTTGATGGGCATTGACAATACTGTAGCATATACATCGCTTTAAGATAAATGGTAGCACATCCATATACTCTGTCTAATCTCAAGTGTCCTATCACAGGTGCCAACTGTTTTAAGCTGTCTATGCACATCCAAATGGAGCAGGTGAGCTTCTTTTACTTTATTTTATTAAAAACATATCACCTCCATTCTTCGATTTGGAAACATGATGTCCCAAGTAATTTATTTGCACTATTCAACCATACCATCAGATTCTTCACCCCAGAAAACCACCAAGGACCCTAAAACAAAGGAAACGAGCTACGAGGGAATCTGGACCCTTGAATTTCAGTCACAAAATAGCTGGAATATTTACAATCAGCGTCCCTTTTTTGGTGGGTGGTCGGTAACATTGGAGAACGCCCCTATGTTTTAAAGTTGTACGTTATTACCCAAGAAGTATGTCTCTCCTCACCTCGGTTGTATTATCATAAATCACATCATTTTAGGGCATGAGACAACGAATGAGGCAGATCCAAAGCTCAAGTAGACCCCATCACAGAAAACAGTTGGGATTAAACACCTCCTATTAAAAAATTCTTTGGGCCACATAAGTTTTTGATTAAGCTAATATTTGTATTTTCCCTTATTATATGTCTTTGTTAACTTATAAATAATTTGGTTCTCAAATAAACATCATGGTGGGCCTAGGAAGGTTTCAAAGGTGGCGTCACATTTCCAGATTTTATTAAATATCATAAAATTCTATAACTCATCAAAACTCTAAATGAGATTGAAAACAGATATCTATAAACATACATGACTTTTCCATTAAAACCCACCAATGCCTCACGGTGTGTGTGTTTTTTTTAGTTGTCTTTTCTGCCAATAATACATACTTGTCTGGGTGCCAAGTTCAAATATGCCCTGTACGCCGCAAGCAATTGATGTTCCGAGGAAGGCTAAAGTTCTGATTGTTCCAGAAAAGGCTGCCAGCGCCGGATGGGTATGAATATTTTTAGACAGCTAAAAATGAAAAATATCCTATGGGCCTTTTTCAATTAACCGTTAGCCTTTTGTTTAATGGGCCTTAAGTCCTAAGTAAATATGTTAGAGAGACTGAAAAGAATGTAAGGGACCTGTTTGCTGATGCTGAGAATGACCAACGGACTCCTGGTGAGCAGCTTTGCTTAGAGAAATGTCATGTTTTATAGTGATGGCTATGCCATACATGCTTGCTGATGCTGAGAATGACCAACGGACTCCTGGTGAGCAGCTTTGCTTAGAGAAATGTCATGTTTTATAGTGATGGCTATGCCATACATGCTTGTTTTGATAGTCTAATTTGTATTCCTTTCTTTCCTTGTTTTAGGTGATCAAAGTGATCTGCATGTTATCTTACCGAGTTTAATGAGTAAGTCTTCCATTTTCTTAGCTTTTCATGTTTCTCAATGTTTGTTTTGCTCACTAATTTCTTCTGCGTGTGTTTTTCTAGCTTCTTACACCCAGCTGATACTGATAACCAGATGTTGCATGTGGGAGGGTTGGAGCTGCATATTTCAGATTCAAGCATCTGGTACGTCTCTTGTCAAGAATGCACATGTGTAGTTCATCAAACAATACATTATGTGATATCGTGTGCATGATATCTATATTGTAATTTCCCTCATGTATTTTGCTTAAAATCTATGTTTATGCATGATTCTCATGCATTGACATGGATTTGAGCTAAAAAAGATCGAAATGGAAAATTTGAGAAAACATGGGATATTTTCTTTTATAAAGTAAGTATTTGAGACCAAGTGGTTACGTATTTGCTCCATTAAATTTGCTCAAAATTAATGGAGCAGACCCGGATGTGCGTCGGAGCTATCCGGATGAGCGGGGGTCCCTGGAAGGTGGGAACCGCTGTTATGACCATGATGAAGCTGTCCATTTCCTATGGACAGCGTTGGAGGGGCCTGTCCATTTGGATAGGCCGTGTTTATGTATTTGATCGAAATTAATGGAGCAGTCCCGGATGTGCGTCGGAGCTATTCGGAAGAGCGGGGTTCCCTGAAAAGAGGGAACCGCTATTATGACCATGATGAAGCTGTTTATTTTTTATGGACAGCATTGGAAGGGGCCTGGCATTTGCGTCGGATGGCCTTGTTTATATCTGTATTTGCTTTGCAGGGACCATACCCTTAACCTTTCTCAATTCCCTAAACTTAAACCTACACCTAATCCTAATCGTAACTCCCTAACCTAAACTTATCTTTAAACTTGAAAACCCAAACATAAACCCGACCCCGAACCCAAACCCGATATCATAAACCTAAACCTTAACCTATTCTCAATTCCCTAAACCTATGTCTTATAACCTAAACCTAAACCTAAAGCTAAACCTAAACCTTAACTTATACCTATAACCTATATCCTAAACCAAAATCCATGACCTAAAATCTTAACCTATAACCTAAACCTCAACCTTAACTTAAACCTATAACCTAAACCTGAACATATAACCTTAACCTAAAACCTAAAACCTAAACCTAAACCTATAACCTAAATGTATTCTCAATTCCCTAAACTTAAACCTACACCTAATCCTAATCGTAACTCCCTAGCCTAAACCTATCTTTAAACTTGAAAACCCAAACATAAACCCGACCCCGAACCCAAACCCGATTTCCTAAACCTAAACCTTAACCTATTCTCAATTCCCTAAACCTATGTCTTATAACCTAAACCTAAACCTAAACCTAAACCTTAACTTATACCTATAACCTATATCCTAAACCAAAACCCATGACCTAAAATCTTAACCTATAACCTAAACCTCAACCTTAACTTAAACCTATAACTTAAACCTGAACATATAACCTTAACCTAAAACCTAAAACCTAAACCTAAACCTATAACCTAAATGTATTCTCAATTCCCTAAACCTCAACCTACACCTAATCCTAATCGTAACTCCTTAGCCTAAACCTATCTTTAAACTTGAAAACCCAAACATAAACCCGACCCCGAACCCAAACCCGATATCATAAACCTAAACCTTAACCTATTCTCAATTCCCTAAACCTATGTCTTATAACCTAAACCTAAACCTAAACCTAAACCTAAACCTTAACTTATACCTATAACCTATATCCTAAACCAAAATCCATGACCTAAAATCTTAACCTATAACCTAAACCTAAACCTTAACTAAAACCTATAACCTAAACCTGAACATATAACCTTAACCTAAAACCTAAAACCTAAACCTAAACCTATAACCCAAATGTATTCTCAATTCCCTAAACTTAAACCTACACCTAATCCTAATCGTAACTCCCTAGCCTAAACCTATCTTTAAACTTGAAAACCCAAACATAAACCCGACCCCGAACCCAAACCCGATTTCCTAAACCTAAACCTTAACCTATTCTCAATTCCCTAAACCTATGTCTTATAACCTAAACCTAAACCTAAACCTAAACCTAAACCTAAACCTAAACCTTAACTTATACCTATAACCTATATCCTAAACCAAAACCCATGACCTAAAATCTTAACCTATAACCTAAACCTCAACCTTAACTTAAACCTATAACCTAAACCTGAACATATAACCTTAACCTAAAACCTAAAACCTAAACCTAAACCTATAACCTAAATGTATTCTCAATTCCCTAAACCTCAACCTACACCTAATCCTAATCGTAACTCCCTAGCCTAAACCTATCTTTAAACTTGAAAACCCAAACATAAACCCGACCCCGAACCCAAACCCGATTTCCTAAACCTAAACCTTAACCTATTCTCAATTCCCTAAACCTATGTCTTATAACCTAAACCTAAACCTAAACCCAAACCTTAACTTATACCTATAACCTATATCCTAAACCAAAACCCATGACCTAAAATCTTAACCTATAACCTAAACCTCAACCTTAACTTAAACCTATAACCTAAACCTGAACATATAACCTTAACCTAAAACCTAAAAACTAAACCTAAACCTATAACCTAAATGTATTCTCAATTCCCTAAACCTCAACCTACACCTAATCCTAATCGTAACTCCCTAGCCTAAACCTATCTTTAAACTTGAAAACCCAAACATAAACCCGACCCCGAACCCAAACCCGATATCATAAACCTAAACCTTAACCTATTCTCAATTCCCTAAACCTATGTCTTATAACCTAAACCTAAACCTAAACCTAAACCTAAACCTTAACTTATACCTATAACCTATATCCTAAACCAAAATCCATGACCTAAAATCTTAACCTATAACCTAAACCTGAACCTTAACTAAAACCTATAACCTAAACCTGAACATATAACCTTAACCTAAAACCTAAAACCTAAACCTAAACCTATAACCTAAATGTATTCTCAATTCCCTAAACTTAAACCTACACCTAATCCTAATTGTAACTCCCTAGCCTAAACCTATTTTTAAACTTGAAAACCCAAACATAAACTCGACCCCGAACCCAAACCCGATTTTCTAAACCTAAACCTTAACCTATTCTCAATTCCCTAAACCTATGTCTTATAACCTAAACCTAAACCTAAACCTAAACCTAAACCTTAACTTATACCTATAACCTATATCCTAAACCAAAACCCATGACCTAAAATCTTAACCTATAACCTAAACCTCAACCTTAACTTAAACCTATAACCTAAACCTGAACATATAACCTTAACCTAAAACCTAAAACCTAAACCTAAACCTATAACCTAAATGTATTCTCAATTCCCTAAACCTCAACCTACACCTAATCCTAATCGTAACTCCCTAGCCTAAACCTATCTTTAAACTTGAAAACCCAAACATAAACCCGACCCCGAACCCAAACCCGATTTCCTAAACCTAAACCTTAACCTATTCTCAATTCCCTAAACCTATGTCTTATAACCTAAACCTAAACCTAAACCTAAACCTTAACTTATACCTATAACCTATATCCCAAAACCCATGACCTGAAATCTTAACCTATAACCTAAACCTCAACCTTAACTTAAACCTATAACCTAAACCTGAACATATAACCTTAACCTAAAACCTAAAACCTAAACCTAAACCTATAACCCAAATGTATTCTCAATTCCCTAAACTTAAACCTACACCTAATCCTAATCGTAACTCCCTAACCTAAACCTATCTTTAAACTTGAAAACCCAAACATAAACCCGACCCCGAACCCAAAACCGGTTTCCTAAAACTAAACCAAAACCTATAACCAAAACCTATAACCAAAACCCAAACCGACACCTAAACCTAAACCTAAACCTAAACCCTAACCTAAACCTATAACCAAAACCCAAACCGACACCTAAACCTAAACCTAAACCTAAACCTATAACCTAACCTCAACCTAGACCTAAACTTAAACCTATAGCCTAAACTCAAATCCCTAAACTTAAACCTAAACCTATAGCCTAAACTCAATTCCCTAAACCTTAACCTAGACCTAGACCTAAACCTAAACCTATAGCCTAAACTCAATTCCCTAAACCTCAACCTAGACCTGATCCTAAACCTAAACCTAAACTCAAATCCCTAAACCTTAACCTAGACCTAGACCTAAACCTAAACCTAAACCTATAGCCTAAACTCAATTCCCTAAACCTTAACCTAGACCTAGACCTAAACCTAAACCTATAACCTAAACTCAATTCCCTAAACCTCAACCTAGACCTAATCCTAAACCTATAACCAAAACCCAAACCGAAACCTAAACCTAAACCTAAACTTAAACCTATAACCTAACCTCAACCTAGACCTAAGCTTAAACCTATAGCCTAAACTCAAATCTCTAAACCTTAACCTAGACCTAGACTTAAACCTAAACCTATAGCCTAAACTCAATTCCCTAAACCTCAACCTAAACCTAAACTTAAACCTATAGCCTAAACTCAAATCCCTAAACCTTAACCTAGACCTAGACCTAAACCTAAACCTAAACCTATAGCCCAAACTCAATTCCCTAAACCTTAACCTAGACCTAGACCTAAACCTAAACCTATAGCCTAAACTCAATTCCCTAAACCTCAACCTAAACCTAAACTTAAACCTATAGCCTAAACTCAAATCCCTAAACCTTAACCTAGACCTAGACCTAAACCTAAACCTAAACCTATAGCCCAAACTCAATTCACCTAAACCTAAACCTATAGCCTAAACTTAATTCCCTAAACCTCAACCTAAACCTAAACCTAAACCTATAGCCTAAACTCAATTCCCTAAACCTCAACCTAGACCTAATCCTAAACCTAAACCTAAACTCAAATCCCTAAACCTTAACCTATAACCTAACCTAAACCTATAACCAAAACCCAAACCGACACCTAAACCTAAACCTAAACCTAAACCTATAACCTAACCTCAACCTAGACCTAAACTTAAACCTATAGCCTAAACTCAAATCCCTAAACCTTAACCTAGACCTAGACCTAAACCTAAACCTAAACATATAGCCCAAACTCAATTCCCTAAACCTTAACCTAGACCTAGAACTAAACCTAAACCTATAGCCTAAACTCAATTCCCTAAACCTCAACCTAAACCTAAACCTAAACCTATAGCCTAAACTCAAATCCCTAAACCTTAACCTAGACCTAGACCTAAACCTAAACCTATAGCCTAAACTCAAATCCCTAAATCTTAACCTAGACCTAGACCTAAACCTAAACCTATAACCTAAACTCAATTCCCTAAACCTCAACCTAGACCTAATCCTAAACCTAAACCTAAACTCAAATCCCTAAACCTTAACCTAGACCTAGACCTAAACCTAAACCTATAGCCTAAACTCAATTCCCTAAACCTCAACCTAAACCAATTCCCTAAACCTAAAACCTAAACTCAATTCCCTAAACCTCAACCTAGACCTAATCTTAAACCTAAACCTAAACTCAAATCCTTAAACCTTAACCTAGACCTAGACCTAAGCCTAAACCTATAGCCTAAACTCAATTCCCTAAACCTAAACCTAAACCTATAACCTAAACTCAATTCCCTAAACCTCAACCTAAACCTATAACCTAAACTCAATTCCCTAAACCTCAACCTAGACCTAATCCTAAACCTATAACCAAAACCCAAACCGACACCTAAACCTAAACCTAAACCTAAACCTATAACCTAACCTCAACCTAGACCTAAACCTAAACCTATAGCCTAAACTCAAATCCCTAAACCTTAACCTAGACCTAGACCTAAACCTAAACCTATAGCCTAAACTCAAATCCCTAAACCTTAACCTAGACCTAGATCTAAACCTAAACCTATAGCCTAAACTCAATTCCCTAAACCTAAACCTAAAACCTAAACTCAATTCCCTAAACCTCAACCTAGACCTAATCCTAAACCTATAACCAAAACCCAAACCGACACCTAAACCTAAACCTAAACCTAAACCTATAACCTAACCTCAACCTAGACCTAAACTTAAACCTATAGCCTAAACTCAAATCCCTAAACCTTAACCTAGACCTAGACCTAAACCTAAACCTATAGCCTAAACTCAGTTCCCTAAACCTCAACCTAAACCAATTCCCTAAACCTAAAACCTAAACTCAATTCCCTAAACCTCAACCTAGACCTAATCCTAAACCTATAACCAAAATCCAAACCGACACCTAAACCTAAACCTAAACCTAAACCTATAACCTAACCTCAACCTAGACCTAAACTTAAACCTATAGCCTAAACTCAAATCCCTAAACCTTAACCTAGACCTAGACCTAAACCTAAACCTAAACCTATAGCCCAAAATCAATTCCCTAAACCTTAACCTAGACCTAGACCTAAACCTAAACCTATAGCCTAAACTCAATTCCCTAAACCTAAACCTAAACCTAAACCTAAACCTATAGCCTAAACTCAATTCCCTAAACCTCAACCTAGACCTAATCCTAAACCTAAACCTAAACTCAAATCCCTAAACCTTAACCTATAACCTAACCTAAACGTATAACCAAAACCCAAACCGACACCTAAACCTAAACCTAAACCTAAACATATAACCTAACCTCAACCTAGACCTAAACTTAAACCTATAGCCTAAACTCAAATCCCTAAACCTTAACCTAGACCTAGACCTAAACCTAAACCTAAACCTATAGCCCAAACTCAATTCCCTAAACCTTAACCTAGACCTAGACCTAAACCTAAACCTATAGCCTAAACTCAATTCCCTAAACCTCAACCTAAACCTAAACCTAAACCTATAACCTAAACTCAATTCCCTAAACCTCAACCTAGACCTAATCCTAAACCTAATCCTAAACCTAAACTCAAATCCCTAAACCTTAACCTATAACCTAACCTAAATCTATAACCAAAACCCAAACCGACACCTAAACCTAAACCTAAACCTAAACCTATAACCTACACCTAAACTTAAACCTATAGCCTAAACTCAAATCCCTAAACCTTAACCGCTGACCTAGACCTAAACCTAAACCTATAGCCTAAACTCAATTCCCTAAACCTCAACCTAGACCTAATCCTAAACCTATAACCAAAACCCAAACCGACACCTAAACCTAAACCTAAACTAAACCTATAACCTAACCTCAACCTAGACCTAAACTTAAACCTATAGCCTAAACTCAATTCGCTAAACCTTAACCTAGACCTAGACCTAAACCTAAACCTATAGCCTAAACTCAATTTCCTAAACCTCAACCTAAACCTAAACCTAAACCTATAACCTAAACTCAATTCCCTAAACCTCAACCTAGACCTAATCCTAAACCTAAACCTAAACTCAATTCCCTAAACCTTAACCTAGACCTAGACCTAAACCTAAACCTATAGCCTAAACTCAATTCCCTAAACCTCAACCTAAACCTAAACCTAAACCTATAGCATAAACTCAATTCCCTAAACCTTAACCTAGACCTAAACTCAATTCCCTAAACCTATAGCCTAAACTCAATTCCCTAAACCTCAACCTAGACCTAATCCTAAACCTAAACCTAAACTCAAATCCCTAAACCTTAACCTATAACCTAACCTAAACCTATACTTATAACCTAAAACTATTCCCAAATCCCAAAACCTATTACCTAAACCTAACCTTTCCCTAAACCATAACCCATTCTCAATTCCCTAAAGCTATAACCTATAACCTAAACCTAAACCTAAACATAAACCTAACCTAAACTTATAACCTTTCCTAAAACCTTTAACTTAAACCTAAACTTAAAACCTAAATGTATTCTCAAATTCTTAAACCCAAACCTACACCTAATCCTAATCTCAACTCCCTAACCTAAACCTAAACTTGAAAGCCCAAACCTAAACCCGATCCCGAACCCGAACCCGATTTCCTAAACTTAAACCTTAACCTGTAATCAAGTTCCCAAAAGCTATAACCTATAACCTAAACCTTAACCTAAACCTAAACCAAAATCTATAACCTAAACCTTAACTTATAACCTAAACTTAATTATAACCTATAGCCTAACCTTAACCTAAACCTATAACCTAAACCTAAACCAAACCTAAACCTATAATCATATGGTGAGACCATTTCTTTTGTGTCAATTTCATTCCTCTTTGAGGTTTTTTTTTAATTCATTAAGAAAAAAAAGTGGTTATACGTGATGCACTTCTTTTACTGTCTTTCTTTTCTCTAATGGGCATTCTAATTTATGAATGACATGACTGTTTGTAAGATGATGGAATATACGAAGCTGCTGAAATTCGGTGAAGTCGAGCACATTTCTCTAATGAAGCCAAAGATTTGTATTTTCAGCATTATTGTATTTGTAACTGTATTTGATTGTAATTGTAATTAATTGAATGAAGGATCGTAATTGTAATTGAATGAATGAAGGATTGTAATTGTAATTGAATGAATGAAGGATTGTAATTGTAATTGAATGAATGATTGTACAGGTGGTATTTGAATGAACAGGTGGTAATTGAATGAACAGGTGATGAATGAATGAATGATTGTACAGGTGGTATTTGAATGAACAGGTGGTAATTGAATGAATAGGTGATTTAATTTTTTAATGTACAAAATAGCTACGGATATTGACCGTAGCCACTAGTCAAACAGGTGTAGACTTTTTAATTTTGGCATATTGTTACGGACTTTCAGCTACAAATAATATCCGTAGCTGTTTGAAGTTTTTGCTACAGATATAATTGCTATGGATTATATCTGTAGCTATTTACAATATAGCTACGGATTAAATCCGTAGCCAATAATCAGATAGGTATAGCCTTTTAAATTTTGCCCTATTGCTACGGACTTTCAGCTACAAATATATCTATAGCTGTTTATTTTTTTTTGCTACAGGGGAAAAGGCTACGGATTTAATCCGTAGCCTTAGGTTTATGGCTACGGATTAAATCCGTAGCCATAGGTTCCAGACCTATCGTTATGGCACCTACGACGACGGTCGTGTTACGGATTAGCTACGGACTTAATCCGTAGCCATAGACCTAAGGCTACGGATTAAGTCCATAGCCTTTACCCATTTTTTTGGTAGTGGTTATAGACCTCATATATAGTGGTTCATATATTTTAGCATGGACATAATGTGCTCTGGGTAGTGACCCTCTTAGTTAACGCGTAATTTTATGGATTTTGGGTAGTGGTGCACAAATCAATGTAAGTAATCTGCAATGCGTGTTACATTATTTTAAGATTAGATGTCGCAAATAGTCACTCCATAAACAAATTGTGTTACATAATTCATCTTATCCGTGTTTTGTGTCATCTTGAGGTATTCATGTAAATCTATAGTAGTATTGGACATGCCGACGAATCTCTATAGTATGGGATGCGGGGCGAGCTAATTTTTTTTATGAATTATATTCCATATTGTGATGATCACTACATATGATGAACCACACACACTTTGCTAGGTGTGTGTATATATATATATATATATATATATATATATATATATATATGATCCTTACTCTTGCTCGGGTGGTAGACTATCAGGAGTTTCAACACCCGGTCAAGGGTTCGAGTATCCATAGGTGGTGCAATTCCACTAGCGTGAGTGTGTGGGGGGGTGTGTGTGTGTGTATGTGTGTATTAGTTGCATATACTAATACCACTCGTGGCGGTGGAGTACGAGACGTATTAGAACCCTTAAATTATTCTTATGAATCTCTTGAATTATTATTAATCTTAAAGGATAACCATCACTATGAGTACGGCATTGACCCTCTCCGACCATACAGATGATGCAGGTGATGTGTAGATTAAAGATATGGATGACGATATCCCTATGGAAGATTATTCCGAATAAAAAGGGAGATAACTTTATGTTTAATTTTATTTATTTTTCGCTGCACGTGTTGAACAATGTAAAAAGCTCCCATTTAAGAGGGCATTAGACAGTTAGCTAAATTTTATGTCTTAATGAAAGAGTAAGCACAGATGATTTTGTTCTTGTGAATGTGTATCTTCGTGAAGGTAACTGGATGTGAACTAAATGAAAAAAAAAATGTGCGATTTTAAAGTATCTAATTATTACTTTATTAACACTCGAAATTCTTAGGCACAAGTATGTACTCAAGTTACGAAAATTTGAGGTGTTACACGTCGGCTGATGACGGAGTGGAGAGAAGAGAGAAGAGAGAGGGGCTTGAGATCTAGATTGAGTCACAGCCGGAGTTGGGTTCGATATGAAAGACAGCCCCGATGTCAGGGAAAATGACTGTAATCACTGATGCTAGATCTGTTGTGGCGGCTGGATTTAATGGTAGATGGGTGTCAAATGCAAACAGGTGATGCAAACGCTGGCTATGAAGATTGGTGGTGCACTAGATCTTGGAAGAAAAATGGATTATTGCCGCTAGTTGAGGCTCGGATCCTGTTGTCTAAGCCATGGTGGTGTCGCCTTGTTCAAAGGCGTGGAGAAGAATAGAGGGATCTAGTTGTGATGCCTGAATCCGGTGCATGGCCGTGAAGAACAAGTTGTCGGTTTCAATGGTGCCGCGGTGGTGGAGAAGAAGGTGGTGGTGATGCAGCTGCTAACAAAGATAGTAGTGCTGCTATTGATTGTGAAATATTGTATATTTTCCCCCTATTTATGCCATGGTTTTATAAACATGATAGTGCTTAATCGATCTAACTATGCATGTTTTCATGTGCGAGACGAATTCGAGAGCTTATGGTGAAATTGATGCTAAAAGGAATATTTATACTCAAAAGATTACTAAATGAGGATTTGGAGATTTGGAAGTCATTAATGAAGAATTCATATGCCAATGATCTAAGGAAACCAAGTGAGGAATAAAGAGAATCGAAGATTTGTAGTGAAGAAAAGAATCTTGAAAATTTACTAGAAAAAACATATTCTGAAACTCCGAGTCTAAAAAGTTAAAGTTCTGAAATAATTTTCGAAATAGACTTTGATGTCATCGAAAATTTCAGGAATTTCGAGCTAAACTTGCTAGATAGTTCTAGATGATTTTTTAATGACATCGAGGACCTTCTATGACATCGAAGACTTTCGATGACATCGAAGTTTGCCACCGAAGATGCGCAGAGTGCGTAAATTTGAAGCGGTTTGTGAACTTTTCTAAGGCGGTGCGAAAGTTTGAATTACAAAACTATTTAAATGAGTCACTAGGCTATTCTAAATCATCTTCCAGGGTTTGGAAAGGGAGAGAAGGCCTATGTGGAGCGCCAACAACATTCTTCTACTTCGATTTTTTCATGGATTCTAGTATATATCTTTTAGTTTTTCTTTCATTTTTGAGTTAGCTATGACTAGATAATCTCTTAACTAGGGCTAAGAGGTGAAGCTGTAATTTATTTTGATACTTTCTTTACTTTGATTCAATTATATATTGAATTGATATTAATTTATAGTTTGAAAAAATGAATATTTTCAGTTTTCTATGGTTTATTGTGACTTAAATTACAATAGATGATGTGATCGATAGATTTGAATATCTTCTTAATATATTTTGAGAAGTGTGTGATCTATAAAATTCATGATTCATTACAGTCTATGACATGGTAGATGGTTGGATTCCCTGAGATTATTTCATGGATGCTTCATGAGAGAACTATGTTAATGGGCCGAAAATTCAGATTTTTGTATTTTTATTGCTTTATCATCCAATTGGATAGGATAGAACTCTAATTCCAATTGTAGCTCTTTGAATTAAATAAGGTAGCATCTTAATAGATATATGTAGATACTTGGTACTCTAGTTTCCCTTTTATTATTGATTGTTAAATCATTGATCTCTCAATTCCTCAAATTATTACTTAAATCTAGTTCTAGTTTATTTTAGAAAGACACGCATATAAGTTCCTGTGGATTCGACCTCGGTCTCACCGAGTTATTACTACATCACAACCTTGCACTTGGGGTTGTAAACAGCTGCGCTGGTGGAATTCACGTACGTCTCCTCGGGAACAACCCGCTTTGATACCATGTTATAAGACAAGATTTGGGAAAAGAGATTGTGTATTATATTGAGCCACAAAAAACCCATATATTTATACTAGAAAATTAAATGCTTGGAGGAAAAATACAATTAGAAACAATGCAGAAAAAGGAAGATACAGATGAGCTCATATCACGAGTCCAACGAGTTCGGCGTTGGACTCATTCCTTCAACAAAACAAACACCCCAAATATAACAAATGCCTCAGTTAGTTCCTGACACCTTTTTGAAAAAAAAATTAAAAAAATTTACCACTGGAACTGCCCCCATGCATAGAGCATTGTGCCCCTTCAGGGCATTGAAGTGGGAGGAAGCAGATTACGTGTGTTGAGTAAATTGTATGAGGCCCACTATTGTGTTTGTAAGAAATCTATCACATCCAAATGTTTTGCCAAATCATTTTATGACATGAGCCCAAAAATGAGGTAGATCCAAAGCTCAAGTGGGCCACACAACATAAAACAATGGATATTGTATGCCCATTGTTGAAACATTTGTGGGGCCATAGAAGCTTTGGATCAGGCCAATATTTTTGTTTTCTCAATTTATCCCAATGGTAATGACCTTATGAACATTTGGGCCATTTTATAAATGGTTTGGATTACATATAAACATCACGGTCGAACCCATAAATGTTTGAACGGTAGGCAACCCCTTTCCACTATTTCCCATCATATGGCCCACTTGAGTTTCAGATATACCTGATTTTTTGTCTCATGTTTTAACATGATCTAACAAAAATATATTAACTTAGTGGATTTCTCACAAACATATGGTGGGCCTAACATAGCTTCTGATGCGACTAACTTCCTGCGAAAGGTATACTGAAAATTATCTGCCGCCATGTGATGGGATGTTTGAACGGTAAGTAACGTCCCCTTTCCACTATTGAAGTGACGTCACCAAGTTCCGTGGGCCCCACCATGATGTATGTTTTGTATCCACACCTTCCATCCATTTGGAGCAATCATTTTAGGGAAATATCCAAAGAATGAGTTAAATCTAAAGCTCCAGTGAACCCAGCACAGAAAACAGTGGGGACAATGACGCCCACCATTAAAAACTTCTAAAGGCTAAAAAGTTTTAGATCAAGTTGATATTTGTGTTTTCGCTTAATTCATGTCTTTTTTAACTTTTGAACAGGTTGAATTTCAAATAAACACTATGGTGGGCCTTAGGATAGTTTCAACGGTGGGAATCACTCTCCCCACTGTTTTCTGTGGTGGGGTCCACTACAACTTTTTATTTGCCTCATTCTTTGGCTCATGTCCTAAAATGATATCTCAAAATGGATGGACGATGTTGATACAACACATGCATCATAGTGGGGCCCACGGAACTTAGTGACGTCACTTTAGTAGCCAACTCGCTACTCAACCTATAAGTATTTAATCTGTGTCCCTTTTCTTGTATCAGAGCTCAGTACTCGATGCACCTTGATCCATGAGCTGAGAGGACAGATTGGCTACTCCCCCTGCCACCAGCCAATGCTGGTGGTCGGTGCTCTGTGAACCCCACCATGATGTATTTATTTCATCCATGTCATCCATCTATTTTTCTAAATCATTTTATGGTATTAAACTAAAAATGAGGTATATCCCAATCTCAAGTGGACAACATTACAGAAAACAGTGTTTAATGAACATTGTGCAGATCGAATCGAATCGGATCAATTCGGATTGGCTACTGACCCAAACTCGACTCGTTGTGCTATTGGATCTGAGTGGGCCTACTTAATCCGACCCGATCCTGGCCTTCGGTTCGGGTCAGATTAGATCCGACTGGTTCGATCAGGTCGGATCCGTCAGTTTAAGTCGGATCCTGCCCAACTCTAATTACATCCAAAGGTGTTTAATCTCAAAGCTAAAGGATTGGTGAGCATAGGCATCAACGATAGGGGGAGCAAAAGGGGGAATTGATTGAAGCACGAGAGAAAATCAATCAAGGAACCCAGGAAGGCACTACAAAAAGGGCTCAATCTGACAAGTTGTTAATTCACTATAAAAAATAGGGCAACGCCGACAGCTAAAAACCATCGGCAATGACCTTCCTCAACGGATTTAAACTATCAGCATCTTTGATAGCTAAAACCGATGGCGTTTCCAATGACTGAGGGTGACAAATTTAGCCATCGGCGATTTCGACGACCAAAACTATCTGCATTTTTTACAGCGAAAGCTATCAGCCTTTCCAACGGCCAAGTTCGATGGCCAAAGCCGTCGGCGTTTCCAATGGCCATTCGCT